>NW_021190963.1:0-1489 GCF_002162155.2 Triticum dicoccoides | reverse complement strand
CCACGACGACCCGTGAACGACTACCTCCACTACGGCCCGTGAACGACTACTTCCTCTACGAAACGCGTTCCGCCCCGAATGCACGCTTCGAAGGTATAACCGCCGAGAACGACCGCCGTGGAACGAATGCTTTGTTGTATGAGATGCACCGTTTGCACCGTGTTCGAATTGTCACTCGTTTTCCATGCCACTAACCCGTGGGAACCCGGTAGTCGGGAGCACCCCACCATCTCTAGCATGTTGCGCACATCCGCACGCCTCCTTTTGCACCGGTATCTCCATGAGTTACCGGGACCGGAATGTTGCCGTGGCACCATTTTTGTTTCGCCGCCGTGGCACCCTTTTTGTTCCGCCATGGTGACCAAATGCTTCATAACATGCTCATGTCAACATTTTCATAAAATTGCATAAAACTTGTATATGTCATCCGCATCATGATAACAACATTTAAAATGTTTAAAATTGTTGCTTGCCTTAAATTGCTAAATGATATGGGGATTCTCCGAAATTGTTGTTTGTTGCTTCCGGCCTCATTTAACCTTGACTAGATAGGTAGTTTTCATTTGCTTCACCTCTTGCCATGTTTAACAACAGTTAATATTGTTGGGTAGCTTAAACGAGAGATAACTAAATAATTGATGTGGTGTTCCGTCAACATGCACCTCGTTGCATATTGAGCTCCACTTAACTTGTAGTATTGTTTGTTGCACTTTGCCATGCCATGCCTCATTAAACCGGACATGCATCACACTTGTTTGTGCATCATAACTTGTTTATGCTTGTGTGTTTACTATGTTGTCTGTTTCTTTCCGGGTTGCTTCTCTCGTTAGCTTCAGTTTCGTTCCGGAGTTGTGAGGATTTGTTCGTCTACGTCCGTTTGTCTTCTTCTTGGATTCGTTCTTCTTCCTTGCGGGATCTCAGGCAAGATGATCATACCCTCGAAATCACTACTATCTTTGCTATGCTAGTTTGCTCGCTCTTTTGCCATGCCAATGCTACGATGCCTACCATTTGCTTGTCAGCCTCCCAAATTGCCATGTCAAACCTCTAACCCACCATGTCCTAGCAAACCGTTGATTGGCTATGTTACCGCTTTGCTCAGCCCCTCTTATAGCGTTGTTAGTTGCATGTGAAGATTGAAGTTTGTTCCTTGTTGGAACATGGAGATGTTGTTCCTTGTTGGAACATGTTTACTTGTTGGGATATCACAATATATCTTATTTAATTAATGCATCTATATACTTGGTAAAGGGTGGAAGGCTCGGCCTTATGCCTGGTGTTTTGTTCCACTCTTGCCGCCCTAGTTTCCGTCATATCGGTGTTATGTTCCCGGATTTTGCGTCCCTTACGCGGTTGGGCTATAATGGGAACCCCTTGACAGTTCGCCTTAAGTAAAGCTTCTCCAGCAATGCCCAACATTGGTTTTACCATTTGCCACCTAGCCTTTTCTTTCCCTTGGGTTCTGCAGACTCAAGGGTCATCATTTTTT
>NW_021190962.1:0-957 GCF_002162155.2 Triticum dicoccoides | reverse complement strand
TTCTCTATGGACGACGGTGTCGAACACCCCTTAACTGGTCAGAGACCGGGGAAAGACAATTCTTTGGCCCGGATATGATTCAGGAAGCAGAAGAACAAGTTCGCATCGTTCGTGAAAAGTTGAAAACAGCCCAATCTCGTCAAAAGAGTCAATATGACCAAAAACATAAGGCTATGACTTTCGAGGTTGACGAGAAGGCTTATCTTCGGGTCACCCCTCTGAAGGGAACCCATCGTTTCGGTATCAAAGGCAAATTGGCTCCTCGTTACATTGGACCTTTTCGCATTCTCGCCAAACGAGGAGAAGTTGCCTACCAGTTGGAACTACCTCCGCATCTCTCCAGAGTCCACGATGTCTTCCACGTTTCTCAACTCAGGCGTTGCTTCTCGGATCCTATCCGTGAAGTGGACCACGAAACGCTTGATCTCCAGGATAATCTTACATATCGAGAGTACCCCATTCGTATTCTCGATCAGGCCGAGCGTACCACTCGACGCCAGAACATCAAGTTCCTCAAAGTACAATGGTCGCACCATTCAGAAGATGAAGCAACTTGGGAAAGGGAGGATCGTCTTCGACTCGAGTACCCCGCCTTCTTTCCGGAGGAACCCAAATCTCGGGACGAGATTCTTTTGAGTGGGGGTGAGTTGTCACACCCTAGCTAGTCATGCATTAGAGTGTGTGCATCATGTTTAAAATTCCATTTAACTTGAAATGGGGATTTGTGAAACCCTCCGAATCATTTTGAAAATAACCCAAATAAAAATTTCTCCAAGAAGGTCCAAGAAAATGCTCATGTTGCTCTCTGAAAATATTGGACAGAGATAAAAATCAAACCAATATTTTTAGTGGCTCATGGACATTTATTTTGGGCATTTGGAATTAATGCATAAATATTTGCATTGGAAATATATTTCTATATATATGAAATATGGTCCAAATATTATGCCATTTCTA
>NW_021190961.1:0-1696 GCF_002162155.2 Triticum dicoccoides | reverse complement strand
AGCAATACATCTAGGTGTATGAGTAAAAGTAAGTTTATAAAAAGAAGTGTGACGGCGGAACCTACTGAGATCAGGCGGGAAGGAGCTGTGTGCAGATCCGGAGTGTATCCGGATTGTCTTCGAGGGGAATATCTAGGGATTCCCTTGCGCATCCAAGATGATTCCCGGTCGCCAGACCTGTCCTATGTGAAAGCGACCCTGCAAAGAAAATGCTAGAAACATTTTTGTGCCACGGAGCGGTTGAGCCGAGGGATGTGGCCCTTCCCAACTTATGCCGGAGTGTTTAGTTGAGCCCTGGTCGAGCCGAGCTATCATGTCGTGAAGTAGTTCGGACTCCTTTATCAGTGTCTGGGAGTTTGGCTACCGAATCAAGGTTCGATTGGAAGGCGCCACTCGCTGCTTCTGTAGTTAAAGTGGCGGTATACTCTTCGGCACCGAGGTGGAGTTCGGCTTTGCCCTTAATTGTGATAACGTCATGCGGGCCGGGCATTTTGAGCTTTCCATAGGCATAGTGTGGTACCGCGTTGAATCGAGCCAACGCGGTTCGCCCCAGCAATGTGTGATGATTACTGCTGAGAGGGACAATGTCGAAGACTAACTCTTCGGTACGGTAAATGTTTGGTGATCCAAAGACTACCTCCAGAATGATGGAGCCTATACGACCGGCCTACACACCTGGTATGACACCTTTACAGGAGGTTTTAGTGGGTTTGATCATCGAGCGATCGATACCCATCTAGCGCATTGTGTCCTGATACAGCAGGTTTAGGCTGCTGCCTCCGCCCATAAGGGCTCGCATGAGGTGGAACCCTGATGACCCACAAGTGTAGGGGATCTATCTAGTCCTTTCGATAAGTAAGAGTGTCGAACCCAACGACGAGCAGAAGGAAATGACAAGCGGTTTTCAGTAAGGTTTTCTCTGCAAGCACTGAAATTGTAGGTAATAGATAGTTTTGTGATAAGATAAATAGTAACGAGCAACAAGTAAATAAAGTAAATAAAGTGCAGCAAGGTGTCCCAATCCTTTATGTAGCAAAGGATAAGCCTGGACAATTTCTAATAATGAGAAAGGAGCTCCCGAGGACACATTGGGAATTATCGTCAAGCTAGTTTTCATCACACTCAAATGATTCGCGTTCGGTACTTTGATAATTTGATATGTGGGTGGACCGATACTTGGGTACTGCCCTAACTTGGACAAGCATTCCACTTATGATTAACCTCTATTGCAAGCATCCGCAACTACAAAAAGAAGTATTAAGGTAAACCTAACCATAGCATTAGACATATGGATCCATATCAACCCCTAACAAAGCAACACATAAACTAGGGTTTAAGCTTCTATCACTCTAGCAACCCATCATCTACTTATTACTTCCCCATGCCTTCCTCTAGGCCCAAATAATGGTGAAGTATCATGTAGTCGATGTTCACATAACACCACTAGAGGAAAAGAGAACATACATCTCATCAAAATATCGAACGAATACCAAATTCACATGACTACTAATAGCAAGACTTCTCCCATGTCCTCAGGAACAAACGTAACTACTCACAAAGCATATTCATGTTCATAATCAGAGGGGTAATAATATGCATAAAGGATCTGAACATATGATCTTCCACCAAGTAAACCAATTAGTATCAACTACACAGAGTAATCAACACTACTAGCAACCCACAGGTACCAATTTGT
>NW_021190960.1:0-1079 GCF_002162155.2 Triticum dicoccoides | reverse complement strand
CGCGTTGTCTTAATGCAGTAAAAGAGAGCAGGAGCGAGAACATGGGATTGTATCGATATGATCAAATGGTTGGTTGCTTGCCTGATGGTTCGATGCACTGATACGGTTCTTCGTTAGGGTAATCACGGTACTCCTCGGAGGCAAAACCTGTCGCAAAGGACACCGATACACAACCATCACCAAACAATGTGCAACAATATGATGCATGCATGAAACATGGCAATATGAGTGTGTTGGGCTAATGCAACTAAAACCAGAAGGGTTTGAACAAATTTGAATCAAGGATTCAAATTTCAAATTCAAATATGGCCTTTTAAAGTGCTTTTCCTTGTTCTGCTTGAAACATCAATTTAACTTGTTTGATCATGCATGAAAATAGTACAGATGGATAGATTGGATTTTTCTGATCATTTTTCATATATAATTTGTCCAATTTGGAGTTACAGAATAAAAGTTATGAATTTTTGAAGTTTTAAATAATATTCTGGAATTTCCTGATTTAAATTAAATCCAGAAATTAATTATTGCGCCAGCATGACGTCAGCATGACGTCAGTGGTCAACTGCGGCTGGCTGGAGTCAAACCTGACGTGTGGGGCCCACACGTCAGTGACAGGGGGGTTAAACAGGGTTAAATTAATCCTAATTACTAATTAGTGGCGCTGGGGCCCACTGGTCAGTGTCAGGGGGTTAACTAACAGTGGTTAGCGCTAATCCTAATTAGCTACAGGGCTGGGCCCACCTGTCAGGGACTCAGGGGGGGTCTTGCCGTGGTCAAGGTGGGTCAAACCCACCGGCGACGTGACGCCGGCGAGGCCCGAGACGGCGGCGCGATGCGGGATCGCGCTACAGGGCACGGGCGAGGCCGTTCTTGGGCTCGTTGGAGAGCTCTTGCTCCCGCGCGTCGAACGGTGGTGGTGGCCGAGCCTGGGGTGGCCGGTACCGTCGACGGCGAGCTCGTGAGCGGCGGCCGGAGTTCGGGTGCGGTCGGAGTCGGCGTTGCAGGGTGTTTGGAGAGGCGTTGGTGCGTGCTGCGTGCTCCTAGTGAGGCGTGGAGCACGATAGTGTGCTCGGTTGGGC
>NW_021190959.1:0-773 GCF_002162155.2 Triticum dicoccoides | reverse complement strand
TTTTTCAATGAACCTGAAATGCCCTTCTAAAATGCCCATCATTTTTGCCTTGGTTCAGAACCTCTGCCAAAAGTGGTGCACATTTTCCTAGGCCATCCTAGGGTTTTTGATTTAAATCATAAATATTTGAATTTGGGCATTTAAAATAATATAAAATATTTAAATGCTCAAATATCTCCAAACTAAAATGTTTCATGTTGGAAATAATCCAACTATGGGCCAGGAATAGTTTGGTGAATTTTGAAGTTGCCTAGGTATTTTATTAAATTCAACAAAGTTGCAGATATATTAAATAAAAACAGAAACAGAAAAAAAGGGGAAAAACTTCCCTGTGCGGCCCAGCCAGCTGGCCGGCCCAGCAAGCCAGCCCAGCCCACCACCGCCGTCGTCCTCCTGGCGCCAGTCGGCCAGGCGTGTGGCCGGCGCGCGCGCACGGCCGGAGCGCCACGCCACCAGCCCGTCTGCTTGCCTCCCCCGCCAGCGCGACGCCGCGGCGCTTCTTCTCGGTGCCGCCCCGATCCCCTGGCCTTATCCCCCTCTCTCTCCTGTGCTGCTCTCTCTCTCTCTCTCACGGCCGAACACCACCGTCGCCGCCGTTCGCCATAGCCGCCGTCTCCGACCACCCCTCGCTCCCCCGACTAGCTCAGGAGCTCCGCCTCGACTCCCTCTTCCTCCCCACCGCTCCACAGCTCCCCGGAAGCCCTGCATCGCCGCCACGTCGCCGTTCCCCTCTTCGGGCTCCGACCACCGTCGCCGTCGATTCGCCGTCTCCA
>NW_021190958.1:0-1198 GCF_002162155.2 Triticum dicoccoides | reverse complement strand
TATGTTTTTATAATATCATTAGAAAATACGAAATCACTCGATAAGGGTCACCCTTTTCAAAGGTCATTCCCCATCTCTTAAGGTGCCGACAAGTGGATGCATTGCATGTGCCACTTGTCACAACCTGAGAGTTTTCCCTTTTTTTTTGGCAGATTCGTTTATTCAAAACGTTTTATTTTTGGAACCATGTGTTTATACCAAATCATTTTCAGCATTGCATATTTCGCGTCTGCATGGTCGAAACTAAATCTCATGTTAATATGTTTTAATGAACTTTTTTTCGTGAAAATCCCATAAACCAGAAAAGAAAATCTCAAAATAGGAAGAAACGAATACCAAAAAGTTCCAAAAACAAAAACCGTGTAAAAAAAGAATACCAAGAAAACCAAAAGAAAAGAAGGGAGCCCGAAAGCACGGTTGTGGTTTTCAGTTTTTTCTTAAAGCACATGTTGTGTTTTTTTAAGGGAAAGACATGTTGTGCTTCTCGCGGAATCACTATGTTTCTCATACAAGCATAGGTTTTGCTTTTCCCTTTCAAGAAGCACAGTTGAAGCACAGTTGTGCTTCTCATGGAAGCACAAACTGTGCTTCTGACGGGACCATTGGTTGTGCTTCTCGTGGAAGTAAATATGTGCTTCTTGCAGAGACACAGGTTGTGCTTCTCGCAGAAGCAAATTTCTGTTTCCACGAGAAACATAATGGTGGCTACCTATTGTTACTGCGACACGCGTGTGGACGAATGTCAATAAAGTTGTTCTTCCAGACGGTGGATTGACACGTGCCCCGACAACCTCTACCTAACCGCCTATGCGCCCGCCACCTGTCGGCCGACTCCTGACAAGCAGGTGCATGCGAAGCGGTGGACGGAGCTTGGGCTTGCTGGCCCTGAGCTTGCCAGCGACATGGAGAAACACCATGCCAGGAAAGGTAGCTTCCGGGCATCCTGGGTCTTGATCTTGAGATGATCTTCTCTGCCCGGAGGTCTTCTTTACGGTATTATTTACCATGACTTGTGCATCTTGGGATAGATCTAACTTCTGCCATGTCCTTCCCGGCACGGAAGCTGCATCTCGCCGGTGCGTAGTTAGGGGTATGAACACCGTACACCGATAAGAAGCACTTTTTTTTTCAAGAAGCATGGCTGTGTTTTGTCAAAAATGAAACAAATTTTTTCTCCAAAACCGAGGTGAACCAGGCA
>NW_021190957.1:0-2002 GCF_002162155.2 Triticum dicoccoides | reverse complement strand
TCTTTTTCTATTTCTGCAATTTGTTTTTGATTTGTTTTAAAATATCAAATCATTTTTATAAAATCCTGGAAATAATTATGGGTACTTTCTGAATTATTTCAGTGACCCTTATCAATTTCCAACATTTATTTGAGCATTTAAATTATTTATAGTATTTAAATGCCCAAAGTCAAATACAATATGATTTAATTCAAAAATCCAAAAATGACCTAAGAATATAATCATCATTTTTGGCAGAGGTTTCCACCTTAACCAGAAATCATGAACTTTTCTTAGGAACCTTTTGGGTTTATTGAAAAGATTTTAATTCACCCTAGTTGAGTTGATTTAATGCTAGGGTTTGAACATCCCCATTTCAATTTTAGGCAAAATTTAAACATGATGCAAACATGAAGCTAGCCTAGAGCACTACCAGCAGCTAGGGATGTGACAACTCACCCCCACTAAACAAGAATCTCGTCTCGAGATTCAAGCGTAGGGCATGGTGAAAGGGGAACGCAAACTAGCACAATCTTCACGATCCAGGTTGCACTTCAAATGAACGTTGATTTGAACACCAACTTTGTCTTGTCGTCTTGCTCTGAGAACTCCAGCTATCATGACAACGAGGGGAAAGGAAAAACCCTAAAAGAATTGTTCTTCTCGAAGGTCGAACAACTCAGGATTAACCCACGGAATGAGACATAGCAACATCTCTCGAGCTGAGAGACGAAGCACGCACCCATAGGAATGGAGTGAAGCAGATGACGAAGGTTCACTAGGTAGACAACAATTTCATACCTAAGAAGGTGGTAAACGATTGTCAACGTAGCGAGGAGTTGAGTTGCCATGATACCATAACGATACACCTTAGGGAAGGTGACTCGTAGAGATATCCCCTTAAGTGGCAAAAAGAATTACTTTTGATTCAGAGATCATTGAAACTCTTTAAACCAGCCTAAGGCAATTCACAACGATCGTTTGGAGGGGGTCGGTAGAATGGCATACTCGGACTTGGATGATGTGGATTACCTTGTTGAAGACAACGTAATGGATGATTTTGCTTATCACCGGAAATGGAAGAGACCCGTGGTAGAATGGCACATTGGTGGTGCAAGCTGGGAACAAAATGCAAATGCTGGGAATGATTCTGGTAACTGGGGAAGAACCCAACAAAAGAGAGTGAATTCACTGTTTGAAAAGGTCATAGCATTTGCCGAGGAAACTGAGAGGAATCCCAGTTAGAGATGATGATAACACGTAGTGCTTGTGCGTGCTCTCAAGAACTTGAGCATTTCCATAATCATCAAGGTTTTATCAACAATCGCGTCAAGGGTGCTGACAACACAACATACTACCATGATAAATAGCGATGGACGATGCAGATGCGAAGGAGGATAACACTTTCTCAGATTTCACCTTAGCGAGGCCAAGCAAATAAAATCTGGATGATCGACCGAGAAACATTTAGCACTCCGCTTCTAATGTTCTCCTTGATGTGCTAGTGTAACCCATTCATAGAAATGGTCTGGTATCTAGGACATCAAGTAAAAGGTCGGACTTCGGGAACACAAAAATCCATAGGGGCAACTAGGGAGTAAATCCTACGAAATCCCTATGGGGAGGTGGCCAACTTCCTCAATCATGATACTATAATAATAGGTCTTCCGGCTGGGTGTGTTGGCCACGACATCCACTTTACCGGTTATCGAGGGACCAATATTATAGTTCTTGGGAAATGTTCCAAACCATCATATCTGCCTGAGATTCAGATCTGGTTGGTGTCAGGATATTCCAGACTCATCGAGTCTTAGGAAGAAAAATGAAAGTTTGCAACACAAATCGACGAGATGACGTTGCGGGATTCTCGGGAGATGAACTACGATAGCAAGCTCCAAAACATGAGCTGGTTCTGCTACAAACATGTGAACACGTTGTCCCAGACAAGCATGACCACGTGGTAGTCTTATAATAAAACACTACCGAGTTCAGGAGGGGGAACCATCAACGAGGGTATCGAAGT
>NW_021190956.1:0-2174 GCF_002162155.2 Triticum dicoccoides | reverse complement strand
TGAACTATGCAAGTTACTCATCTATTCATGTGTCATATATGCAAAAATCAAGGGAAGTAAAAATGGATGACATATACATATACAACATGTACACCTTGTCTCTTTTGTTAGCCACATTTCAGATTAAGCAACGCCGAGGACGGCTTTATTTTCAAGAAGGGGAGGATGATGAGGACATGACTACCTTGGATATGACCAAAAATATTGCATATATGCATATTTGTCAGGTGATTTCTAGTGCAAACTATTCAATAATCTATTTATGTTATCCAGAACAAAAATACTTCACACACTTTTGTGTTTTGTCTAATTGCAGGTGTATGGGATATTTGTACAATCCACATATGAAGATAAGGAAGAAAGAGATGTTTATTTGCTGTCCAAAAAGTTCTCTCACGTCACTTTTGGCCCAAGAGAAGATAGAGTCCAAGTCTCTCACGTTCTGGATTCAGATTCGGACTGCACAGACACACCTGACTCCAAACGCACACAAGTTTTTCATATGGACTCCGAATTGGGTGATTCGTTTTTTGTTGGAAACTAGATTTCGTGCACTTTCCAACCCAATTGGAATCACCTTCAAATTCATCCAGAGCGTTGAGTTGTGGACGAAACAATCTGATGCTGCAGCAGAATCCGAGTCAAACTACAAGTCCAAAGGTGTTACATCACCTCCACTTGGGCCCATTGGCCTTGTACGACCTAGATTTAGTTTTAGGCTGCCTTGGGACGTCCTCCCGCCTCCTTGGCCGCCACCCCTTGCTCCTATATAAGTAGATCCATCTAGTAGTTTTTTCTTGGGATTTGTTTAGTTAAAAGTTAGCCATTGCAACTTGTGTACTTCGTTTGTGTCCAACGACCAGACCAAGACCGCTTCCGGATCCCCACCATTATCAATACCTCATATATATTTGCAATATTCAGATTGCTTTATCATATTCTTGCTCGTTCTTCGATTGCTTGCGGGAATAGACCTTCGTGGTCAGGCTGACCGTGCTTCCGGCATCGTCAGTAACCTCAGGAGATTGGTTTAGCGATTGCTAAGGCGCAAGGTCGTGCACGTTTGTAGTCGGATCGTCAAAGTCGTCTCCACCAAATCGATAGTTATCATCGCATCGAAAGATCGGGACACCCTCGCCTCTATCAGGTGCACAAACATCCAAATGCACATGATCAGGTTAATGTATCTATACCACCATTTAATGGCCGTTTTAAACCTGCTTTATATATTGAATGGGAGTTCGACATAAAAAATATATTTGCTTCCCATAATTTCGATGAACATAAAAAGGTTAAGGTTGCGGTTGGTTCTTTCACTGGTTATGCTTTGGTTTGGTGGAGTGAATATTGTCGGTTACACCCTGATTATATACCTACTACTTGGGATGATTTGAAACTTGCCATGCGACATACTTTCGTCCCTGCTTATTATACTCGTGACATGATTAAGAAGTTGCAACACTTAAAACAAGGTAGTGAAACTGAAACAAAATATTATGATGATTTACAAACTACCTTGTTGCATTCCTCTTTAGAAGAAAGTGAAGATGATTTTATGGATAGATTTTGGGAAGGATTAAGCCGTGATATTCAAGAGATACTAATTCATGAAGAGTGTTATCCTATGGACCATTTGTTTCATCTTGCTTGCAAAGCTGAACAGGAAATAAAACGACGTGTTGGCCACGAGGAGAACAAGCGCACAGTGCACATTCCAAGAGTTGATATGATTGTTCCTTCAACTACTAGGCATACTATGACAACCACATCCGTTGTTGTCAGGACTACATCACCTCCACCATGTGACACATCGCCCCCGAGAGTGGCTACATCATCTGAGTTGATCATAAGAGGTAATGACAAAGGTACTGATCTTCCATCTCTACATGAGAATGATGAATGCCTTGTCAATTTGAATGCACCATCTGATGAGCTACCCACTACTTTGATCACACCACCTATTTTAGAGGACTACGTTGATAATTTGACTTTGCCATGTGATCAAACAACTGAAATACCAACAATTTCGAGTGCACCCATTGAATTAACTATTGATGCAAAAGAACCAATGTTTAATCATTTTGATATGACCTCTAATCTTGGTGATGATTCTGTGTTGAATGACTTATTGCATGTTTGCTTATTTAAGCATGTTGTAGCATGTAAATTTGATG
>NW_021190955.1:0-1620 GCF_002162155.2 Triticum dicoccoides | reverse complement strand
ACGTAAGAATCAATATACATGATTAGGACATACCAAATAGGAAGTAGTCCAAGCTTTTGTTGGGTAAGTATTCGTAAATAAGAAGCTTCTCAGCTCCATGGACACAGTAACCAAGAAGTCTAACTAAGTTTCTGTGCTGCAGTTTTGCAATAAGAACTACTTCATTTCTAAAATGCTCCATTCCTTGATCAGAGCACTTGGTTAGCCTTTTAACAGCAACTTCCTTGCCACCTTCCAGTTTTCCCTACGTGGTTACATAGTTCAGATTAATACTGAAAGAATACCTTCCACTATTGCAATCGTCAAAGTGACATTTATGTTACCTTGTATACTATGCCAAAGCCCCCTCTTCCAAGCACAATGGAGTTAGAGAAACCGTCTGTAGCAGGGACAATGTCTTCGTAGCTGATCCACAAAAAAATTGAATTCTCATCGTATAGTCCATCAGAACTGTCCGGTTCTAGCATCGCAAAATTTAGGGGAACCTTGGTTTGGTCCTTGCCTGCCAGGAATCCATACCAGTTATGTTAATCGCTAATGCATTAACATGGCATTAACTTGGATATATAATTGAATCTTGTTCAACCTCTCAACTTGCGTATCCAGACAAGACAAATGCACACAAGTATCAGTAGACTTGCCGTGACTGGGAGTACAATCTTCAGTGCACCAGTCTTCTTACGGACTGCAAGACAACAGATAGAATACTTACTCACTATACATAAAAGTTGATTGACGAAGTGTGTATATCCAGGCCAACTATTGGTTTACGTGGAAGGGAGAGGGAAACAAAAGAGAAAGAGAAAAACATATATGGATATCTACTGTGATACTGTATCTTCTCACAAAACATTAAGTAAAGTACAAGAAAAATAATGTTGGGAAGCAAGTTGTATCTAGTGTAAAATTGACCGCAGTCACCAAACACGCTAACATATAGACTCATGAGCATGTAAATGTTTGCCATGTGAAATAGTAAAACTTGAATACACCTGATGAAGAAGGATACTGCCCTTGATCTAAAGTAGGGAGAGCAAAACTGGTAGTAGTGAGCTGACCATGAACTTGTCGGGAGTCCTCATGTTAAGCAAGGTAACGAAACTATCTCCTTGACCACAATGCAGCTGCTTCTTTCTCTGACATCCTAGGGAAAAGTCAAGACCAATAGATTCATATCCATCAAGGCACTTGCACGTCGCAACTGCATGCGTGGTATCACAATAGCCAAACAGGCCGCATGAAGCATAGCGGTCACAGCTAGGACCGGGCCGCTCAAAGAAAACCTCCCAAGCTAATGAGTTGTTGTTCCACGCCAGGAATTTCACCATGCCCATGTAGTGCAGCACCATGCGCATGCCTGGTGAGCCGTTAGAGACAGTGTACGTCAAGTAAAACTCACCACCTCTGTTGACAATTGTTTGGGACATGATGGGACCTGATTCCCTCTGATACATGGCAGAGACCAATACACCATCCAGCGCAGCCCTGCGCCAGTATGGCCTCGTCCTATTCCAAACGAGGATCTGGAGGCTTGAGTCACCACCCAAGGAGTAGTCACTCGTAGATGGGTCATCAGGGGCTCTCCAGGCAACGAGGTGCGTGGAGAGGTTGTTGTTGTTG
>NW_021190954.1:0-2559 GCF_002162155.2 Triticum dicoccoides | reverse complement strand
AGTGTCAGTCTCAGTGACAATCTCCGGTGAATAAACATGAGTGGTAAACCCGGCTGAATGTTATTCCTGTGGATGGACTAACCAGTTTATTATTATGTACTGAGTATTTCCTAGGGATGATTTAAATTCATGAGCTACTTGGATTCGAATGGTGAAATATAAGCCCTTTATGTGATGTCGCTCAGACGTCCGACTGTGGCATTCTTGTTATTTACTTTTGATATAAGCCCTTTATGTGATGTCGCTCAGACATCCGACTGTGGCATTCTTGTTATTTACTTTTGATATAAGCCCTTTATGTAATGTCGCTCAGACATCCGACTGTGGCATCCATGTTATTTACCTTCAATTTAATCCCTTTTCAAGATGTCGCTTAAACGTCCGACTGTGGCCCGCACTGTCGCTATATTTCAATATAAGCCCTTTATGTGATGTCGCTTAGATGTTCGACTATGGCATTCTTGTTATTTACTTTTGATATAAGCCCTTTATGTGATGTCGCTCAGACGTCCGACTGTGGCATTCTTGTTATTTACTTTTGATATAAGCCCTTTATGTGATGTCGCTCAGACACCCGACTGTGGCATCCATGTTATTTACCTTCAATTTAAGCCCTTTTCGAGATGTTGCTTAGACTTCCGACTATGGCACGCACTGTCTTTTATATTTCAATATAAGCCCTTTATGTGGTGTCGCCCTGACGCCCGATTGGGCATGTTAATTTATTTTTACCTTTCGAGGCATCGCTTCAGACACCCGATCGGTCTCCAATTATTTTGTTGGGATTTCGGGAGGACTACCGCCTAACTTCCTTTTTATTTAACTACAGTGCAAATTTATTATCTGAGTGTTCATTACTAGTCTGCTCATGTGCATCATGTTTGCATTTGTTATATCTTATGTCCAAACTGTCTTGCGAGTACATTCAAAGTACTCACCTAGCTTGTTGATTTCGCTAGATGTTGACGAAGGCGATCTTATGGATGAAGAGTACGATAGCGA
Source organism: Triticum dicoccoides (assembly GCF_002162155.2). Classification (NCBI taxonomy): domain Eukaryota; kingdom Viridiplantae; phylum Streptophyta; class Magnoliopsida; order Poales; family Poaceae; genus Triticum; species Triticum dicoccoides. The sequence continues at coordinate 1,557 of NW_021190954.1, read as the reverse complement.
GTCCGATGCCTAGAGGAGTCCCAGTCAGTCCCGTGCGATCCTGGAGTTGGTCACTTGTATTATATACGCTTCTGCTACCCAAAATAGAATCATCAAGCCTCACTCCAGTGCTTGATGAGCTGTAAGATTTAGGAGTCATGTCACCCACTTCACGGTGACATAACCACCACCACTTTTATTACGAGTCAATAGTTATGCCACCATACTCCTTGTGCCATATCCGCCTTTATGTATAATATCGGCATGCTTGTAATAAATTATTGAGCAGCCTCAGCTCAACCTTGTATAATATTTAGTACTTCTGGATTTCTGTATCAAGGATTTGTCTACCAGTAAGGAGGATTTTCCTATACTGCTCGGATAAAATGGTCGATTTTTCAATAAATATTTTATTGGAAAACCGGTCCTGACAAAAACTGAGGGAAATACTTGCGCTACTATTGCTGCATCACCCTTTCCTCTTCAAGGAAAACCAACGCAAGCTCAAGACGTAGCAAGAAGGATTTCTGGTGCCATTGCCGGGGAGGTCTTCGCTCAAGTCAAGACATACCAAGTACCCATCACAAACCCATCTCCCTCGCATTTACATTATTTGCCATTTGCCTCTCATTTTCCTCTCCCCCACTTCACCCTTGCCATTTTATTCGCCCTCTCTTTCCCAATCTCCTCCTCTCTTTTCGCTTTCCTTTTTCTGTTTTCTTGTGTGTTGGATTACTTATTGCCATGGCGCAAGATAATACCAAATTGTGTGATTTCTCGAATACCAATAATAATGATTTCCTTAGAACTTCGATTGCTCCTCTTAATGATGTTGAGTCTTGTGAAATCAATACTGCTTTGCTGAATCTTGTTATGAAAGATCAATTCACCGGCCTTCCTAGCAAAGATGCCGCTACTCATCTAAACAACATTGTTGATTTGTGTGATATGCAAAAGAAGAAAAATATGGATAAGGATATAGTTAAATTGAAGTTATTTCCATTTTCACTTAGAGATCATGCTAAAGTTTGATTTTCGTCTTTGCCTAAAAATAGTATTGATTCTTAGAACTAGTGCAAAGATGCTTTTATCTCTAACTATTTTCCTCCCGCTAAGATTATCACTCGTAGGAACGATATTTTGAATTTTAAACAACTTGATCATGAGCATGTTGCTCAATCTTGGAAAAGAATGAAATTGATGATTCACAATTGCCCTACTCATGGTTTGAATTTATGGATGATCATACAAAAAGTTTATGCCGGTTTGAAATTTGCTTCTAGAAATCTCTTAGATTCGGCCGCGGGATGCACGTTTATGGAAATCACGTTAGGAGATGCTACAAAACTTCTTTATAATATTATGGCTAATTATTCTCAATGGCACACCAAAAAATCTTCTAGTAAAAAAGTGCATGCTATAGAAGAAATTAATGTTTTGAGTGGAAAGATGGATGAACTTATGAAATTGTTTGCTACTAAAAATACACCTCTTGATCCCAATGATATGCCTTTGTCTACTTTGATTGAGAATAATAATGAATCTATGGATGTTAATTTTGTTGGTAGGAATAGTTTT
>NW_021190953.1:0-2559 GCF_002162155.2 Triticum dicoccoides | reverse complement strand
AGTGTCAGTCTCAGTGACAATCTCCGGTGAATAAACATGAGTGGTAAACCCGGCTGAATGTTATTCCTGTGGATGGACTAACCAGTTTATTATTATGTACTGAGTATTTCCTAGGGATGATTTAAATTCATGAGCTACTTGGATTCGAATGGTGAAATATAAGCCCTTTATGTGATGTCGCTCAGACGTCCGACTGTGGCATTCTTGTTATTTACTTTTGATATAAGCCCTTTATGTGATGTCGCTCAGACATCCGACTGTGGCATTCTTGTTATTTACTTTTGATATAAGCCCTTTATGTAATGTCGCTCAGACATCCGACTGTGGCATCCATGTTATTTACCTTCAATTTAATCCCTTTTCAAGATGTCGCTTAAACGTCCGACTGTGGCCCGCACTGTCGCTATATTTCAATATAAGCCCTTTATGTGATGTCGCTTAGATGTTCGACTATGGCATTCTTGTTATTTACTTTTGATATAAGCCCTTTATGTGATGTCGCTCAGACGTCCGACTGTGGCATTCTTGTTATTTACTTTTGATATAAGCCCTTTATGTGATGTCGCTCAGACACCCGACTGTGGCATCCATGTTATTTACCTTCAATTTAAGCCCTTTTCGAGATGTTGCTTAGACTTCCGACTATGGCACGCACTGTCTTTTATATTTCAATATAAGCCCTTTATGTGGTGTCGCCCTGACGCCCGACTGGGCATGTTAATTTATTTTTACCTTTCGAGGCATCGCTTCAGACACCCGATCGGTCTCCAATTATTTTGTTGGGATTTCGGGAGGACTACCGCCTAACTTCCTTTTTATTTAACTACAGTGCAAATTTATTATCTGAGTGTTCATTACTAGTCTGCTCATGTGCATCATGTTTGCATTTGTTATATCTTATGTCCAAACTGTCTTGCGAGTACATTCAAAGTACTCACCTAGCTTGTTGATTTCGCTAGATGTTGACGAAGGCGATCTTATGGATGAAGAGTACGATAGCGAGTCCGATGCCTAGAGGAGTCCCAGTCAGTCCCGTGCGATCCTGGAGTTGGTCACTTGTATTATATACGCTTCTGCTACTCAAAATAGAATCATCAAGCCTCACTCCAGTGCTTGATGAGCTGTAAGATTTAGGAGTCATGTCACCCACTTCACGGTGACATAACCACCACCACTTTTATTACGAGTCAATAGTTATGCCACCATACTCCTTGTGCCATATCCGCCTTTATGTATAATATCGGCATGCTTGTAATAAATTATTGAGCAGCCTCAGCTCAACCTTGTATAATATTTAGTACTTCTGGATTTCTGTATCAAGGATTTGTCTACCAGTAAGGAGGATTTTCCTATACTGCTCGGATAAAATGGTCGATTTTTCAATAAATATTTTATTGGAAAACCGGTCCTGACAAAAACTGAGGGAAATACTTGCGCTACTATTGCTGCATCACCCTTTCCTCTTCAAGGAAAACCAACGCAAGCTCAAGACGTAGCAAGAAGGATTTCTGGTGCCATTGCCGGGGAGGTCTTCGCTCAAGTCAAGACATACCAAGTACCCATCACAAACCCATCTCCCTCGCATTTACATTATTTGCCATTTGCCTCTCATTTTCCTCTCCCCCACTTCACCCTTGCCATTTTATTCGCCCTCTCTTTCCCAATCTCCTCCTCTCTTTTCGCTTTCCTTTTTCTGTTTTCTTGTGTGTTGGATTACTTATTGCCATGGCGCAAGATAATACCAAATTGTGTGATTTCTCGAATACCAATAATAATGATTTCCTTAGAACTTCGATTGCTCCTCTTAATGATGTTGAGTCTTGTGAAATCAATACTGCTTTGCTGAATCTTGTTATGAAAGATCAATTCACCGGCCTTCCTAGCAAAGATGCCGCTACTCATCTAAACAACATTGTTGATTTGTGTGATATGCAAAAGAAGAAAAATATGGATAAGGATATAGTTAAATTGAAGTTATTTCCATTTTCACTTAGAGATCATGCTAAAGTTTGATTTTCGTCTTTGCCTAAAAATAGTATTGATTCTTAGAACTAGTGCAAAGATGCTTTTATCTCTAACTATTTTCCTCCCGCTAAGATTATCACTCGTAGGAACGATATTTTGAATTTTAAACAACTTGATCATGAGCATGTTGCTCAATCTTGGAAAAGAATGAAATTGATGATTCACAATTGCCCTACTCATGGTTTGAATTTATGGATGATCATACAAAAAGTTTATGCCGGTTTGAAATTTGCTTCTAGAAATCTCTTAGATTCGGCCGCGGGATGCACGTTTATGGAAATCACGTTAGGAGATGCTACAAAACTTCTTTATAATATTATGGCTAATTATTCTCAATGGCACACCAAAAAATCTTCTAGTAAAAAAGTGCATGCTATAGAAGAAATTAATGTTTTGAGTGGAAAGATGGATGAACTTATGAAATTGTTTGCTACTAAAAATACACCTCTTGATCCCAATGATATGCCTTTGTCTACTTTGATTGAGAATAATAATGAATCTATGGATGTTAATTTTGTTGGTAGGAATAGTTTT
>NW_021190952.1:0-1169 GCF_002162155.2 Triticum dicoccoides | reverse complement strand
TATGAAGGGTAAATAGAAGTTGACAAATCACGTTGTGGCTTTAACGTAGGTAAGAAAACGTTCTTGCTAGAACCCTAATTCAGCCACGTAAAACTTGCAACAACAATTAGAGGACGTCTAACTTGTTTTTGCAGCAAGTGGTTTGTGATATGATATGGCCAAAGTTGTGATGAATGATGAATGATCTATATGTGATGTATGAGATGTTCATGCTATTGTAATAGGAATCACGACTTGCATGTCGATGAGTATGACAACCGGCAGGAGCCATAGGAGTTGTCTTTATTCTTTTATATGACCTGCGTGTCATCAAGAAACGCCATGTAAATTACTTTACTTTATTGCTAAACGCGTTAGCCATAGTAGTAGAAGTAATAGTTGGCGAGCAACTTCATGGAGACACGATGATGGAGATCATGGTGTCAAGCCAGTGACAAGATGATCATGGAGCCCCAAGATGGAGATCAAAGGAGCTATGTGATATTGGCCATATCATGTCATGTTTATTATTTGATTGCATGTGATGTTTATCATGTTTTGCATCTTGTTTACTTAGAACGACGGTAGTAAATAAGGTGATCCCTCATACTAATTTCAAGAAGTGTTCCCCCTAACTGTGCACCGTTGCGACAGTTTGCTGTTTCAAAACACCACGTGATGATCGGGTGTTTTATTCAGACGTTCACATACAACGGGTGTAAGACAGATTTACACATGCAAACACTTAGGTTGACTTGACGAGCCTAGCATGTACAGACATGGCCTCGGAACACGGAAGACCGAAAGGTCGAGCATGAGTTGTATAGAAGATACGATCAACATGAAGATGTTCACCGATGTTGACTAGTCCGTCTCACGTGATGATCGGACACGGTCTAGTTTAACTCGGATCATGTAATACTTAGATGACTAGAGGGATGTCTAATCTAAGTGGGAGTTCATTAATAATTTGATTAGTTGAACTTAATTATCATGAACTTAGTCTAAATATTTTACAATATGTCTTGTAGATTAAATGGCCAACGTAGTCCTCAACTTCAACGCGTTCCTAGAGAAAACCAAGCTGAAAGACGATGGCAGCAACTATACGGACTGGGTCCGGAACCTGAGGATCATCCTCATAGCTGCCAAGAAATATTATGTCCTACAAGCACCGCTTGGTGACGCAC
>NW_021190951.1:0-1143 GCF_002162155.2 Triticum dicoccoides | reverse complement strand
AACAACTTGGCTAGCATGGAGATGGTGGAGAAGCTTTCTCTCACCACAAGACCACATCCACATCCTTACTACATCCAATGGTTCAACAACAACGGCAAGGTTAAGGTAACACGTACTGTTCGTGTGCATTTTAGTATCTCTACATATGCTGATTATGTTGATTGTGATGTGGTACCTATGCAAGCATGTTCCTTATTACTTGGTAGACCATGGCAATTTGATAAAAATTCTGTACACCATGGTAGAAACAATCACTATACTCTTGTTCATAAGGATAAAAATATTACTTTGCTTCCTATGACTCCTGATTCCATTTTGAAAGATGATATTAATAGAGCTAATAAAGCAAAACAGGAGACGAATAAGAGTGAAAATCAGATTGTGGCAAAAGAATTTGAGCAACAAATGAAGTCTAATAATAAATCATCTAGTGTTGCTTCTGAAATTAAATTGAAAAGTGCATGTTTATTTGCCAGCAAATCTGATATTGATGAGCTAGATTTCAGCAAATCTGTTTGCTATGCTTTTGTGTGCAAAGAGGCATTATTTTCATTCGAGGACGTGCCTTCCTCTTTGCCTCCTGCTGTCACTAACATTTTGCAGGAGTTCGCTGACGTCTTTCCACAAGACGTGCCACCGGGATTACCGCCTATTTGAGGGATTGAGCATCAGATTGACTTAATTCCCGATGCTTCACTGCCAAACCGTGCACCATACCGTACCAATCCAGAGGAGACGAAGGAGATTATGCGCCAAGTACAAGAGCTTCTCGACAAAGGTTATATACGCGAATCCCTTAGTCCTTGTGCTGTTCCTATTATTCTAGTGCCGAAAAAGGATGGTACATCACGTATGTGTGTTGATTGTAGAGGCATTAATAATATTACTATTCGTTATCGTCATCCTATTCCTAGGCTAGATGATATGCTTGATGAATTGAGTGGCTCTACAATATTCTCCAAAGTTGATTTGCGTAGTGGCTACCATCAAATTCGTATGAAATTGGGAGATGAATGGAAAACAGCATTTAAAACTAAGTTTGGATTATATGAGTGGTTAGTCATGCCTTTTGGGTTAACTAATGCACCTAGTACTTTCATGAGATTAATGAACGAAGTTTTACGTGCTTTCATTGGACGATTT
>NW_021190950.1:0-865 GCF_002162155.2 Triticum dicoccoides | reverse complement strand
TTTTCGGACAGATGAACCAGAGGGGAAAAGTTGCGAGTTCGATAGGTTAGGGGTGTGTGGCGGACGAACGGACTGCGTATCCGAAATCGTCTCGTCGTTCTGAGCAACTTTCATGTTGAAAATATTTTAATCCGGATTACGGATTAAAAGATATGATTTTTAAAAGATTTTATTAATTTCAGGAATTTAATTAATTATTTAATTAATTTCGAAAATGCTTTTATGACATCAGCATGATGTCATGCTGACATCATCAGTCAACAGGGTTGACCGAGTCAACCCTGACATGTGGGTCCAGGAGGGACCCACCTGTCATCCTCTGTTTAGGTTAGTTAGGGTTTAGCTAATCCAGTTACTGTTTAATTAAACTAACTAATTAATTAGGTTGATTAAATAGAATTAATTCACTTAATTAATTCACTAATTAATTAATTTAATTAATTATTAAATTAATTAATTCATTTTATTTTATTTTCATTTTCATTTCTTTTATAACGTTTTGTGGGCTGGGCCCCTCTGGTCAGTGGCACAGAGGCCCTAGCAGGTCGGGCCAACGGGCACCGATAGCGGGCGGGGGCGTCGGACACGCCCGAGCAGGGTCCGGCAGGGCACCGGTGCAGGGGAGGTCAGTGGCCATGGCGAGGCCATTGCCGGAGCAGGGTCCGGCCGACGGCGGCGACGGAACTACAGAGGCGGGGCGGAGGGTAGTGGCCGGACGCGGCCACGACGGGCGCGCGCGGGCAGGCGAGTAGGGCCGTGGGGAGCGGCGTTGCTCGGCGGGAGTGGCGGTGGTGAGCACGGCCGGAGAGGGAGGCGATGCGTGGGCGCGCGCGTCGGGCGTGGCCGGCGCGGCACGAGCGCAGCT
>NW_021190949.1:0-903 GCF_002162155.2 Triticum dicoccoides | reverse complement strand
GGTCTATGTATTCACACGTGTATTACGATTTCCGGATAATACAGTTATAGCATGAATAAAAGACAATTATCATGAACAAGGAAATATAATAATAATACTTTTATTATTGCCTCTAGGGCATATTTCCAACAGTCTCCCACTTGCACTAGAGTCAATAATCTAGTTCACATCGCCATGTGATTAACACTCACAGGTCACATCGCCATGTGACTAATACCCAAGAGTTTACTAGAGTCAGTAGTCTAGTTCACATCACTATGTGATTAACACTCAATGAGTTTTATGTTTGATCATGTTGCTTGTGAGAGAGGTTTTAGTCAACGGGTCTGAACCATTCAGATCCGTGTGTGCTTTACAAATCTCTATGTCATCTCCTAGATGCAGCTACCACGCTCTATTTGGAGCTATTCCAAACAACTGTTCTACTTGGAGCTATTCTAAATTATTGCTCCATTATATGTATGTGGTCTCTCTACTCAGAGCTATCCGGATAGGTGTCAAGCTTGCATCGTCATAACCTTTACGACGAACTCTTTTACCACCTCCATAATCGAGAAAATTCCTTAGTCCACTAGTTACTAAGGATAACTTTGACCGCTGTCCTGTGAGCCATTCTTGGATCACTCTTGTACCCCTTGACTGACTCATGGCAAGGCACACTTCAGGTGCGGTACACAGCATAGCATACTGAAGAGCCTACGTCTTAAGCATAGGGGACGACCTTCGTCCTTTCTCTCTATTCTGCCGTGGTCGAGCTTTAAGTCTTAACTTCGTACCTTACAACTCAGGCAAGAACTCCTTCTTTGACTGGTCCATCTTGAACACCTTCAAGATCATGTCAAGGTATGTGCTCATTTGAAAGTATTATTAAGCATTTTGATCTATCCTTATAGATCTTGATGC
>NW_021190948.1:0-1402 GCF_002162155.2 Triticum dicoccoides | reverse complement strand
ATCACATCGACCTTGGAACCATTCCTGACGCGCATCGTCACCTCGTCCTTCGCCAGTCTCCGCTTATTCCGCAGCTCCTGCTTTGAGTTACAGATGTGAGCAACTGCACCGGTATCAAATACCCAAGAGCTACTACGAGTACTGGTAAGGTACACATCAATTACATGTATATCATATATACCTTTTGTTTTGCCGGCCTTCTTGTCCGCTAAGTATTTGGGGCAGTTCCGCTTCCAGTGACCACTTCCCTTGCAATAAAAGCACTCAGTCTCGGGCTTGGGTCCATTCTTTGGCTTCTTCCCGGCAGATTTCTTGCCAGGCGCGGCAACTTCCTTGCCGTCCTTCTTGGAGTTCTTTTTACCCTTGCCCTTCTTGAACTTAGTGGTTTTATTTACCATCAACACTTGATGTTCCTTCTTGACTTCTACCTATGCTGATTTCAGCATTGCAAATACCTCAAGAATAGTCTTTTCCATCCCTTGCATATTGAAGTTCATCACAAAGCTCTTGTAGCTTGGTGGAAGCGACTGGAGGATTCTGTCAATGACCGCATCATCCGGGAGATTAACTCCCAGCTGAGTCAAGCGGTTATGTAACCCAGACATAGTGATTATGTGCTCACTGACAGAACTATTTTCCCCCATCTTACAGCTGAAGAACTTGTCGGAGACCTCATATCTCTCGATTCGGGCATGAGCTTGAAAAACCATTTTCAGCTCTTCGAACATCTCATATTCTCCATGTCTCTCAAAACGCTTTTGGAGCCCCGGATCTAAGCTGTAAAGCATGCCGCACTGAACGAGGGAGTAGTCATCAGCACGTGTCTGCCAAGCGTTCATAACATCTTGGTTCTGTGGGACGGGTGGATCACCTAGCGGTGCTTGTAGGACATAATCTTTCTTGGCAGCTATGAGGATGATCCTCAGGTTCCGGACCCAGTCCGTATAGTTGCTGCCATCGTCTTTCAGCTTGGTTTTCTCTAGGAACGCGTTGAAGTTGAGGACTACGTTGGCCATTTGATCTACAAGACATATTGTAAAGATTTTAGACTAAGTTCATGATAATTAAGTTCATCTAATCAAATTATTCAATGAACTCCCACTTAGATAGACATCCCTCTTCTAGTCATCTAAGTATAACATGATCCGAGTCAACTAGGCCGTGTCCGATCATCATGTGAGACGGACTAGTCAACGTCGGTGAACATCTTCATGTTGATCGTATCTTCTATACGACTCATGCTCGACCTTTCGGTCTTCTGTGTTCCGAGGCCATGTCTATACACATGCTAGGCTCGTCAAGTCAACCTAAGTGTTTGCATGTGTAAATCTGTCTTACACCCGTTGTATGTGAACGTTAGAATCTATCACACCCGATCATCACGTGGTGCTTCGAAACAACG
>NW_021190947.1:0-1742 GCF_002162155.2 Triticum dicoccoides | reverse complement strand
AGTCCAAGCACTCGCCTAAGTTGTAAAAATCCTACCGAGTGGTAAGCCAGCCTTCCACTCGGAGGCTTAGCTGCAGCCTCGTGCTCGCCTAAGTTATAAAAATCCTACCGAGTGGTAGAGCAACCCTCTCACTCGGAGGCTTAGCTGCAGTCCAAGCACTCGCCTAAGTTGTGAAAATCCTACCAAGTGAAGAGCAATCCTCTCACTCGGGGGCTTAGCTGCGGCCCTGTGCTCGCCTAAGTTACAAAATCCTACCGAGTGAAGAGCAACCCTCTCACTCGGGGGCTTAGCTGCAGCCCAGTGCTCGTCTAAGTGGACTAAAGAATAAGTCGATTGCAGCACAGGCACCTTGCTTTGAACCTGCAAAAGACATTCCGAGCCGAAGGCAATCGTATTCAAGCACCAAATTCAAGTTTGAATTGATATCTAAAGGAATCGAAAGTGCTCAGGCGTCAAGCCTGTTAAGGTTTGTCGGTTACAATTCCACTCGGCATACCGAGGCAAATTTAAAGCGTCGAGCCAGAAGAAGTTTTTTTACCCCTCCTGTGGAGGGCTGGAAGGTGCAACAAATTCATCAAGGTCAATCCCGTCGGCGATCCGAGTGGCAGCTGCAAGGAAAGTTTCCATAAAGGATCTGAAGTCGTGCTTCTTGGTATTGGCCACCCGAAGGGCCGCCAGCTTCTCTTCTCGCGCATCTTTGCAGTGGACTCGGGCCAGACACAGAGCGACATCTGCACCACACCGAGCCGAGGACTTCTTCCACTCCTGCACTCGACCAGGGATCGTGTTCAAGCGGGCCATCAGCGACTCAAGGTCATTCTGAAGTGTCTCCTCAGGCCAGAGCGTCGAGTCGATGCGAGATGTGGCGGCCTTCAGCCTTGCGAGATAGTCCACGACAGCTGCGACACGAGACTCCAGTCGGAAAACATCCATGGCAACTTCGTCGTTCACCGGAGAATTGACGGGGTCAAGGTTTGGCTCCAGTCGGCTGGTTTCCTCTTCCAAATTTTGACAAAATTCTGCAAGGGTGATCACTAAGTCAAGGGGATAGTCGAATGGAAGAAGCCACAGTTGGAAATATTTACCAAACCTGGAGGTTTACCTTCAAGCATAAGAAACAGCTTCTTGGCAAGACCACTCAGGAAGGCTTCCAGTTCAGTTTTCTTCTCAGTCAATTTGCTGACTTGGTCGGTCAAGGCAGCTTTGTCAGTTCTCAGTCGACTGACTTCCTTGTTGGCAATCCCAAGAGCAGTTTTCAGATTGGTATTGTCTTGTTCGAGCTTGGAGACTGAAGCTAACTTCTCGTCAACAAGCTTGATCTTCTCAGCTAGCTCAAGGTCTTTCTTCTGCTGGGCCTCCCTTACCTTGCCTGCAAGTTACAGCAAGATCAGGTGCTGAAACAAGCAAGGGGAAAAGCAGTCGTCAGGGTCTCACCAAACATACCTTCGGTCTCCTCCTTTGCCTTTGTCAGCTTCTCCTGAACCAGCTTCAAGCTCAGCTCGACTTGAGTATGTTTTTGTTCCAGCTCTGAGTAGCGAGCCACAAGATCACAGGAGTTCTGCGAAGAACCAATCGACTAAACGTCAAATGTAACTCACTTCCGAGTGAAAAAGGGAAAAACACACGTTTCTAAGACTACAGCCGAATACAAGCATTCGACCGTAGTCTCGGGGACTACACCCAGTGGGTGCACTCAGCGTGCCCCCACTAATCCTGTTGAAGACAAAGTCGACCAGTCGACC
>NW_021190946.1:0-1147 GCF_002162155.2 Triticum dicoccoides | reverse complement strand
TGAACTATGCAAGTTACTCATCTATTCATGTGTCATATATGCAAAAATCAAGGGAAGTAAAAATGGATGACATATACATATACAACATGTACACCTTGTCTCTTTTGTTAGCCACATTTCAGATTAAGCAACGCCGAGGACGGCTTTATTTTCAAGAAGGGGAGGATGATGAGGACATGACTACCTTGGATATGACCAAAAATATTGCATATATGCATATTTGTCAGGTGATTTCTAGTGCAAACTATTCAATAATCTATTTATGTTATCCAGAACAAAAATACTTCACACACTTTTGTGTTTTGTCTAATTGCAGGTGTATGGGATATTTGTACAATCCACATATGAAGATAAGGAAGAAAGAGATGTTTATTTGCTGTCCAAAAAGTTCTCTCACGTCACTTTTGGCCCAAGAGAAGATAGAGTCCAAGTCTCTCACGTTCTGGATTCAGATTCGGACTGCACAGACACACCTGACTCCAAACGCACACAAGTTTTTCATATGGACTCCGAATTGGGTGGTTCGTTTTTTGTTGGAAACTAGATTTCGTGCACTTTCCAACCCAATTGGAATCACCTTCAAATTCATCCAGAGCGTTGAGTTGTGGACGAAACAATCTGATGCTGCAGCAGAATCCGAGTCAAACTACAAGTCCAAAGGTGTTACATCACCTCCACTTGGGCCCATTGGCCTTGTACGACCTAGATTTAGTTTTAGGCTGCCTTGGGACGTCCTCCCGCCTCCTTGGCCGCCACCCCTTGCTCCTATATAAGTAGATCCATCTAGTAGTTTTTCCTTGGGATTTGTTTAGTTAAAAGTTAGCCATTGCAACTTCGTGTACTTCGTTTGTGTCCAACGACCAGACCAAGACCGCTTCCGGATCCCCACCATTATCAATACCTCATATATATTTGCAATATTCAGATTGCTTTATCATATTCTTGCTCGTTCTTCGATTGCTTGCAGGAATAGACCTTCGTGGTCAGGCTGACCGTGCTTCCGGCATCGTCAGTAACCTCAGGAGATTGGTTTAGCGATTGCTAAGGCGCAAGGTCGTGCACGTTTGTAGTCGGATCGTCAAAGTCGTCTCCACCAAATCGATAGTTATCATCTCATCGAAAGATCGGGACACCCTCGCCTCTATCA
>NW_021190945.1:0-1019 GCF_002162155.2 Triticum dicoccoides | reverse complement strand
CCTAACTGGTCACGTAGCCCCTCACTCCTTAGTTCCGAAAGGCTAACGCTGGGTGAGGTATGCGCGCGGCCGGGCTCTGCAGACGTAGAACGGTAGATGCACCCACATCACACCTCCCTACTTGCTGTTCGTGCGCCAAGGGGGACTCCTAAGCATCGCGACTCAGTAGCCTAACTGGTCACGTAGCCCCTCACTCCTTAGTTCCGAAAGGCTAACGCTGGGTGAGGTATGCGCGCGGCCGGGCTCTGCAGACGTAGAACGGTAGATCCACCCACATCACACCTCCCTACTTGTTGTTCGTGTGTCAAGGGGGACTTCTGAGCATCGCGACACAGGAGCCTAACTTTTCACGTAGCCCCTCACTCCTTGGCCCCGTCCTGGTTTCTGGTCGGGACTAACGCTGGGTGAGGTATGCGCGGGGCCGGGCTGTGCCGGCGTAGAACATAAGAAAGTAGGAAGGAAAAGCGCAAATTTCAAGGAATTCAAAAGCAAATATCACAGTCCACACTGTTGTCTCAATACCAAACGCAAGTTTAAACGCCTCCCCGAGGCATGATACATGTGCAGGAATTAAAGGCAGGACATGAGCCACAACGGAGTCACTTGTCGGTGGTGGAGCAGCGCGGAGTGGGTGCGCCTCATGGAGCAGTGGGGTCGGCAGCGCCTTGCTTTGAATTGGTGCTGAAGGCCTGGAACTTCCCCAGCAGAGCCTCCGCGCGACCCTTCACGGCCTTGGCAGCGGCAGCAGCTCGCTCGCCGCTTACTGGCTCCAGCAGGCCGTCGAGGTCGACGCTGGGATCGCGAAGGTAGATGTGGGTGAGGACCCACGTCAGCGCTGCAGAAGACAAGACACGCGCCTCGGCCTCGGCCGTGGGGCCAAGGCCAAGGGCGACATCTTCAAGAGCGCGAACCAGGAAGGGAAGCAGCTTGGCGGGGCCGTCCTCGGCGCCAGCCAGTGGGCTCTCCAGGCCGCTGTTGTAAAGCGTCCTCAGCGAGGAGCGAGCCTTCGCTTCCATCTC
>NW_021190944.1:0-1023 GCF_002162155.2 Triticum dicoccoides | reverse complement strand
GAGTGAATCTCGGGTTCAAGAACCCAGGAACAGAATACCTATTACTAAGTAGCATCACGGGATGCTTCCGAGAATAAAGGCCAGAATCTTCACACTAGGACACAAATCATGGCTAGACCACTAGATGATCCCCTAAGCACTTAGGGTCATAATAATAATTCCAACATATATGTCGAGGCAATAATTACCTCAACACACCGATTAGTGTGGTTAATCTGGCCCATGGGAACATCGGAAACAGAAGGAAGGGATTTGCAAATGCATCGGACTATTTAGAAACCTGGGATGACTCGGACAGCATAACGGCTATAATTGCTCAAAAAGATTTGAGACAATCACAAAAATGGTGGCATAACCACTCAGAAGCACAATATCAAGGTTCCGAGATCAACAATTAACATACGGAAGTAGTAGGAACTGAACTGAGACTTAAATCCAGCAATCTTATAAGCCTACTGATTAGTAACACGTGATCCTAATAGAAAGAAGAGATAGCCTAGTTCTTAATCCCCGTAGAAGAGAAGATGATGACTCAGATCAGAAGGCATAAGGTGTAAGGAGTAAAAAGAGCCTTACGTTCCATCCCACAATCAATTCCCTTATATAACTAAAGAATTTCTAGACTCAACTTCGACCAGTTTGGCTTGGTAATCCTACAGGCAGTCAAGCTCTGATACCAACGCTGTCAGGACCCTGACTCGATGTCACATTGATCTAGCCGGTAACACCTCATATCACTTTGCGGCCTCACGCACGGTATTCCCACGGGTGTCGCCTTACCTTTGCCCGGGACCGTTTGCGCCTTTTGGCACACGTATATGACAGTGTCGCTAGCATCCATATGATAAGGAGCCCGGGCTGACATGGCTAGTCGTAAACCCAAAGTGACACAGACTTACAGGGACAGGCATCCATGACCCAGCATCGAACGTGTCGGTCATCAGCAAGTGAATCCAGGCTGTAGCACTGGGCTAGCAGGACTCCGGTGAACCGGGCTGTAGCGGGCTAACAGGACTCCGGTAT
>NW_021190943.1:0-748 GCF_002162155.2 Triticum dicoccoides | reverse complement strand
ACGCCGAGACGAGCACGTGACACCACTGCCACCCTGTCTTAGCGTAACGCGAGTCGAGGCGGACGTCGTCGCGGTAGCGAGGACGGAGGCCGAGACGAGCACGTGACACCAGTGCCACCCTGTCTTAGCGTAACGCGAGTCGAGACGGACGTCGTCGCGGTAGCGACGATGGACGCCGAGACGAGCACGTGACACCACTGCCTCCCTGTCTTAGCGTAATGCGAGTCGAGGCGGACGCCATCGCGATAGCGACGACGGACGCCGAGACGAGCACGTGACACCAGTGCCACCCTGTCCTAGCATAACGCGAGTCGAGGCGGACGTCGTTGCGGTAGCGACGACGGACGCTGAGACGAGCACGTGACAGCACTGCCTCCCTTTTTTAGCGTAACGCGAGTCGAGGCGGACGTCGTCGCGGTAGCGATGACGGACGATGCGACGAGCACGGGACACCAGTGTCACCCTGTCTTAGCGTAACCCGAGTCGAGGCGGACGTCGTCGCGGTAGCGACGACGGACGCTGAGACCAGCACGTGACACCAGTGCCATCCTGTCTTAGCATAACGCAAGTCGAGGCGGACATCGTCGCGGTAGCGACGACGGACGCCGAGACGAGCACGTGACACCATTGCCACCCTGTCTTAGCGTAACGCGAGTCGAGGCAGACGTCGTCGCGGTAGCGACGACGGACACCGAGACGAGCACGTGACAGTACTGCAACCCTGTCTTAGCGTAACGCGAGTCGAGGC
>NW_021190942.1:0-1704 GCF_002162155.2 Triticum dicoccoides | reverse complement strand
CCCACTGTCAGGTTTGACCCAGACCTGTCCCGTTGACCTGCTGACGTCACACTGACGTCAGGCTGACGCAGTAATTGATTTTCTGGATTTAAATTAAATCAGGAAATTCCAGAATATTGTTTAAACTTTAAAAATTCATAACTTTTATTCTGTAACTCCAAATTGGACAAATTATATATGAAAAATGATCAGAAAAATCCAATCTATCCATCTGTACCATTTTCATGCATGATCAAACAAGTTAACTTGATGTTTAAAGCAGAATAAGGAAAAGCACTTAAAGAGGCCATATTTGAGTTTGAAATTTGAATCTTTGATTCAAATTTGTTCAAACCCTTCTGGTTTTAGTTGCATTAGCCCAACACACTCATATTGCCATGTTTCATGCATGCATCATATTGTTGCACATTGTTTGGTGATGCTTGTGTATCGGTGTCCTTTGCGACAGGGTCTGTCTCCGAGGAGTACCGTGATTACCCTAACGAAGAATCTTATCCGAGCATCGAACCATCAGGCAAGCAACCAACCATTTGATCATATAGATACAATCCCATGTTCTCGCTCCTGCTCTCTTTTACTGCATTAAGACAACGCGATTCAAACTGCTGTGTGCTGCGGTAGTTGAACCCATTTCCTCTGCATGACCTGTCATTGCCACAGTAACTAGATGAAACCCACTAGCATGTGTAGGAGTTGATTGAGCCATATGTATGTGTTGTTCCTACCTTGCTATGCCTGCTATGCTTAGAGTCGTGTCAGGTCTGGTTCATCTGGGTGATGGGCTAGAGTGAAATGATTATGTCGATAATGAGAGTGGTGTGGTGAACACGATTTGGTAAAGGTATCGATGAGAGGCCATGTAGGAGTACATGGTGGGTTGTTTCATTGAAGCCGACCTTAAGCACTGAGATCTGTATGTGTGATTTAAGAATCAGCTACTACCATACATTGGGCCCTGAAATATGACCCCGCTCGACTTCTTATTCACCCTAGCTCTCTGTCCACGAGTTGCAAGTAGTTTCTGGTGTTTGTAGCCTACTGGAGGCCGTGGACAGCGCTGACCGTAGGGGTGGGCTGTGATGCGGTAGGTACGTGGCACGGTGTACCGAATACCCGTTAGGTATCTCGGGAACCCTGTTCACATCGTTCGGGGCCGTATGGGAAACCTCGGCCGGACTCCCTGCGGATGGAACCTGAATAGGCGATAAACCTGGACTAGAGGCTTAAGTGTTTAGGTAGGTCGTGGTCTACACCCACGTCGGCTTTCGCTTGAAGTCTGCCGAGCACATGTCGTGTGCAGACGCTAAGTGGTGGAAACATGTATGAAGAAGTACACCCCTGCAGGGTTAACGTGATCTATTCGAATAGCCGCGTCCGCGGTAAAGGACTACTTGGTTGCCTATACAGTTCATAGACAAGTAAATGGATACTGTTAAAAGCCTCAAGATAAGTGTGAGTGCCGAGGATGGCTCTTCCGTAGGAAGACGGAGGTGGATCCTCGGTAGTGTATTGAAGTGGTGAGTAGTGGACTCGCGTGCGCAAAATATTTCAAGTTGGAGTATCGTAGGATAGTCTAGCCAAGAGTCAAAGCTAGCTTGCTGCAATAACTCCACCAACCCTTCTTGATAATATGCATGTATGTAGGATCTGATGTAAGTCTTGCTGAGTACCTTTGTACTCATGTTGCTATAATTTACATTTTAC
>NW_021190941.1:0-1081 GCF_002162155.2 Triticum dicoccoides | reverse complement strand
GGTGGTACGGGCATGGGGGAACGCTGAACCCGGAGACAGGGGACTGTGTTTACCGGGGCAAAATAATTAAACCCACCCAAGCCCTTATTGACGCAATGAGGGATGCTCAAGAGGGGAAGATCAAGTTCAACAGAGAGAACGACGCGCTGACAAAAGCCCTCGGGAATCCTGAACACGGAGGACGTGTACGAGGCATGGGGCACATTCCGTGGAAAATAGGGTTCCCCCAGAACGATGACCCGTACGGTTACAGAAGCCGGAAGAGAAAGATGGATCGGGAAGCAGATGTTGTGGCGCGGTTGGCATCGGAAATGGATGTGATGAAGAAAACCGTGAGTGTACTAGTAGCCGAACGAGATGCAGCTCGGGCGCAGCATGAAGATCATCCAGCGGATCTCAGAAGCCAGCAGTGGAGAAGCAGTGTGGCTTCCACGGAGGCCCCACCGGCTGGTGCAGATGCACCGACGACCGAAATTACTGCACCGGAGCCTCTGGTGGTCGAAATTACTGCACCGGAGCCTCTGGTGGTCGAAATTACTGCACCGGAGCCTCCTCGCTACCCCGTGGACGATATAAAGGAGATGAAAGAATGTCATCTGTATTATCCTATCGGGAACATGTCCATGAAGGTAGCCATCGGCAGTGCTTTACCATGTTAATTTACCTGGAGCACTCCACCACAACACCCCCATTCAAGATGGCTATGCTCGTGTCACGGTGGAGGACATAGTCCAAGGGTTTGAGGACCTGGAGATTGACATTGCTACACCTGAAGGGGAGAAAAGACTTGGAGATGTCAAGCGCCATTTCATTCTATGGCAAAAGAAGTTTATCAAGTTTCCAGGCGAGGCGCCAAGGACAACAAGTCCACCCCCCTACGGTGGTGGCGGTTCACCTACACCTCCGTCACGTCAGCCGACGCCCCCCAGTCCACAACGTCCGGCGGGTGATCAGACGCCGCCCCCCAGTCCTCGTCCGGCGGGTGATCAGACGCCGCCCCCCAATCCACCTCCAGCAAAGAAGCAGAAGCAGTCCTGGATTATTAACCCGGACCCTTATGTACCTAAGACCACAAAGGTAC
>NW_021190940.1:0-1287 GCF_002162155.2 Triticum dicoccoides | reverse complement strand
ATCTTATCAAGGTATGTGCTTTGTGAAAGACCTATGAGGCGTCTTGATCTATCTCTATAGATTTTGATGCCTAATATATAAGCAGCTTCTCCAAGGTCCTTCATTGAAAAACTTTTATTCAAGTAGGCCTTGATGCTGTCCAAGAGTTCTATATCATTTCCCATCAAGAGTATGTCATCTACATATAATATGAGAAATGCTACAGAGCTCCCACTCACTTTCTTGTAAACGCAGGCTTCTCCATAAGTCTGTGTAAACCCAAACGCTTTGATCATCTCATCAAAGCGAATGTTCCAACTCCGAGATGCTTGCACCAGCCCATAAATCGAGCGTTGGAGCTTGCACACTTTGTCAGCATTCTTAGGATCGACAAAACCTTCCGGCTGCATCATATATAATTCTTCCTTAAGGAAACCATTAAGGAAT
Organism: Triticum dicoccoides; assembly: GCF_002162155.2. Taxonomy (NCBI): domain Eukaryota; kingdom Viridiplantae; phylum Streptophyta; class Magnoliopsida; order Poales; family Poaceae; genus Triticum; species Triticum dicoccoides. Next base: position 861 of record NW_021190940.1, on the reverse strand, counting down.
GCCGTTTTGACGTCCATTTGCCATATTTCGTAATCATAGAATGCGGCAATTGCTAACATGATTCGGACGGACTTTAGCTTCGCTACCGGTGAGAAAGTCTCATCGTAGTCAACCCCTTGAACTTGTCGATAACCCTTAGCGACAAGCCGAGCTTTATAGATGGTCACATTACCATCCGCGTCTGTCTTCTTCTTAAAGATCCATTTATTTTCTATGGCTCGCCGTTCAACGGGCAAGTCAGTCAAAGTCCATACTTCGTTCTCATACATGGATCCTATCTCGGATTTCATGGCTTCTAGCCATTTGTCGGAATCTGGTCCCGCCATCGCTTCTTCACAGTTCGAAGGTTCACCGTTGTCCAACAACATGATTTCCAAGACAGGGTTTCCGTACCACTCTGGTGCGGAACGTGTCCTTGTGGACCTTCGAATTTCAGTAGGAGCTTGATCAGAAGTATCTTGATCATTATCATTAACTTCCTCTCTAGTCGGTGCTGGCACCTCAGGAACATTTTCTTGAGTTGCGCCATTTTCCGGTTCAAGAGGCAATACTTCATCAAGCTCTACTTTCCTCCCACTTACTTCTTTCGAGAGAAACTCTTTCTCCAGAAAGGACCCATTCTTGGCAACAAAGATCTTGCCTTCGGATCTGAGGTAGAAGGTGTACCCAATAGTTTCTTTTGGGTACCCTATGAAGACGCATTTTTCCGATTTGGGTTCGAGCTTTTCAGGTTGAAGTTTCTTGACATAAGCATTGCATCCCCAAACTTTTAGAAACGACAGCTTAGGTTTCTTCCCAAACCATAATTCATACGGTGTCGTCTCAACGGATTTCGACGGAGCCCTATTTAAAGTGAATGCG
>NW_021190939.1:0-2158 GCF_002162155.2 Triticum dicoccoides | reverse complement strand
TCTTTTTACTCCTTATACCTCATGGCCTTCTGATCTGAGACATCATCTTCTCTTCTACGGGGATTAAGAACTAGGCTATCTCTTCTTCCCATCAGGATCACGTGTTACTAATCCGTAGACTTATAAGATTGTTGGATTTAAGCTTGAGTTCAGTTCCTACTACTTCCATATGCTAATTGTTGATCTCGAAACCTTGATATTGTGCTTCTGAGTGGTTATGCCACCATTTTTGTGAATGTCTCAAATCTTATCTGAGCATTTACAGCCGTTATGCTGTCCGAGTCATTCCAGGTTTCTAAATAGTCTGATGCATTTGCAAAATCCTTTCCCTCTGGTTTCGATGTTCCTTTATGCCAGCTCAATCACACTAATTGTTGAGTTGAGGTATTCTATTGCCTTGACATTATGTTGGAGTTATTATTATGACCCTAGGTGTCTTAGGGGATCATCTAGTAATTTAGCCATGATTTGTGTTCCCAGTGTGATGATTCTGGCCATCATTCTCGAAAGCATCCCGTGATGCTACTTAGTAATAGGTATTCTGTTCCTGGGTTCTTGAACCCGAGATTCACTCTACTTACTTCATGTTGATAGTGTTTGCTAGTTCCTTCAGGATATTAGTAACCTTTGCGATAGTCCTTGAAGTCCGTGGTATCTTCTTCTTCCAAATACCATGAACTACTTATGGCAGAAGTTCCTCGTTGAACTGAAATATCACAACAGGATTATTCTTGAGGAGTTCTCCATTCATAAATCGTGACTCTGCCAGTTCTACCTTTCCGCATGGGTTATCCGGAAGAAATATGTTGAACTTGGTTCGACATACTAATCTATGCATCCACAACTCAGAAAATTATATGTTCCTTTGAGATGTTCTCTTTAGTTGCATTCTGACCCTCGTCTATCAATTGATAGTCAAGAGTATGCGTGCATTCGTTCGTTGATGCCTATTACCCTTGTGGTCCGCCAAGCCATTCTATCGTAGAATGACTAGGAGAAACAAACTCCAGTACCTCTTCCATATCCAGGATTGGGTCAAAGAAGTTGTGCTCCGCAGATCAAATTGCTAATCCAGCTTTTGTTCTGTTCTACCTTGGAGTATTACCATCTTTATATCGGGATTGTTATAGGAATTGCACACCATCCTATGAACTCTTGGTACAGTGATACTTCTTGCCATCATTGTTCATTCCTCGGTTCCTGTGTTATCATAACCGGAATACCGACAAATGGATCATGGCGTGTGAAATCAATACTGTTAGCAACTCTGTTGCTTGGTAGTTAAATGGACGATAACCTCATTCTTAGCGTGTTGATTATTGAATCGTCACCCTAAGACTGATTGTGCTGCCTAGTCCCTATTTCTGGTGCACTCCTCGACCAATGAGATAGGAATTATTTTAAGTCCGCACTCATTTGATCATATCGTCTTGCCCTGAAAAGCGAGATTGTTCTCGAGCTTAGTAACATACCGGTGGTTCGTGATTTTCTGAATATCTTCTCAGAAGTATTACCAAGTTGTCACCTGACCGCTATGTTGAGTTCGTGATCAAGTTGGTTTATTTCTGTAAACCACCCTTTCTCCGAGAATCCGTGTTGGATACCCTGAGCCAGTTGGATAAGCTAAACAACAACTTGGAGAGTTGGAAGATAAAAGCTTGCCTAACTTAGTTCGTTCCAAAGGGATATTCTTGTGTAGGGTGTGCTGAGAAAGATGATATCTTCATCGATTGGTCCTTGTGATCAGTTGCTGGACCTATTGTCTTATCAATCCTTTGATTTGAGTGTGGGCTATCGTCAAATCAAATCAGTACCAACGATGCTCGTAATGTTGTCTTATTCGTGGTTGATCCCTCGAGCATGCACCATTACATCTTTGGTCTGACCAATGCTATCACCGTGTTCACTTAACTATGGAATTCCTTTTAAAAGGAAACCTAGATGAATTGTTGTTGAGCCCATTGGCAACATCCTTATCTCCTCCATGATGTTGTTGAACATTAAGCTAGTGTTGGAAACTTTTGAAAGCATTTTCTTCATGCTAGCTCATGAAGTATTTGTTTGATGAAAGGAGTGACTTCCTCTTATACACGTGCATTTGGTGAAAGTTGCCGCCGTGAATTTGAGAAAGATTGTTTTGTTTCCTTTGGAATCATCC
>NW_021190938.1:0-2257 GCF_002162155.2 Triticum dicoccoides | reverse complement strand
GAGACGTAAAGATTCATATATTGGATGATATGGTTAGGCCAAGGGGTCAAGCCCATGAGGCTTTAGATCGGTGCAAAAAGGAGTTTTGCGGAGGCCAGGGGGCCAAACGCCGGAGACCCTGGCGTCTGGCCCTGGGCCAGACGCCGAGGCCCATGGCGTCTGGGCCAGACGCCAAGGATTGTGGCATTTGGTCCTGGAGTCCGAGTGGGACTCTTGCCTTTCGGGCAAAACCGACTTTGAGGAGGCTTTTGCTCCAAGTTTCGACCCCGGGGCTCAACATATAAATAGAGGGGCAGGGCTAGCACCAAAGAGACAACAAGTTGATCCACGTGATCTATTCCTTAGCCGTGTGCGGTGCCCCCTTCCACCATATACCTCGATAATACTGTAGCGGAGTTTAGGCGAAGCTCTGCTGCTGTAGTTCATCAAGATCGTCACCACGCCGTCGTGCTGACGGAACTCTTCCCCGACACTTTGCTGGATCGGAGTCCGGGGATCGTCATCGAGCTGAACGTGTGCTCGAACTCGGAGGTGCCGTAGTTTCGGTGCTTGATCGGTTGGATCGTGAAGACGTACGACTACTTCCTCTACGTCGTGTCATCGCTTCCGCAGTCGGTCTGCGTTGGGTACGTAGACGATACTCTTCCCTCGTTGCTATGCATCACATGATCTTGCGTGTGCGTAGGAAAATTTTTGAAATTACTACGAAACCCAACAGTGGCATCCGAGCCTAGGTTATTTATGTTGATGTTATATGCACGAGTAGAACACAAGTGAGTTGTGGACGATACAAGTCATACTGCCTACCAGCATGTCATACTTTGGTTCGGCGGTATTGTTGGACGAGACGACCTGGACCAACCTTACGCGTACGCTTACGCGAGACCGGTTCCCTCGACGTGCTTTGCACATAGATGGCTTGTGGGCGACTGTCTCTCCAACTTTAGTTGAACCGAGTATGGCTACGCCCGGTCCTTGAGAAGGTTAAAACGGAGTCTATTTGACAAACTATCGTTGTGGTTTTGATGCGTAGGTGAGATTGGTTCTTACTTAAGCCCGTAGCAGCCACGTAAAACATGCAACAACAAAGTAGAGTACGTCTAACTTGTTTTTGCAGGGCATGTTGTGATGTGATATGGTCAAGGCATGATGCTGAATTTTATTGTATGAGATGATCGTGTTTTGTAACCGAGTTATCGGCAACTGGCAGGAGCCATATGGTTGTCGCTTTATTGTATGCAATGCAATCGCGATGTAATGCTTTACTTTATTACTAAACGGTAGTGATAGTCGTGGAAGCATAAGATTGGCGAGACGACAACGATGCTACGATGGAGATCAAGGTGTCGCGCCGGTGACGATGGTGATCATGACGGTGCTTTGGAGATGGAGATCACAAGCACAAGATGATGATGGCCATATCATATCACTTATATTGATTGCATGTGATGTTTATCTTTTTATGCATCTTATCTTGCTTTGATTGACGGTAGCATTATAAGATGATCTCTCACTAAATTATCAAGAAGTGTTCTCCCTGAGTATGCACCGTTGCCAAAGTTCGTCGTGCCCAGACACCACGTGATGATCGGGTGTGATAAGCTCTACGTCCATCTACAACGGGTGCAAGCCAGTTTTGCACACGCAAAATACTCAGGTTAAACTTGACGAGCCTAGCATATACAGATATGGCCTCGGAACACGGAGACCGAAAGGTCGAGCGTGAATCATATAGTAGATATGATCAACATAACGATGTTCACCATTGAAAACTACTCCATCTCACGTGATGATCGGTCATGGTTTAGTTGATTTGGATAACGTAATCACTTAGAGGATTAGAGGGATGTCTATCTAAGTGGGAGTTCTTAAATAATATGATTAATTGAACTTTAATTTATCATGAACTTAGTCCTGGTAGTATTTTGCAAATTATGTTGTAGATCAATAGCTCGCGTTGTTGCTTCCCTGTGTTTATTTTGATATGTTCCTAGAGAAAATCATGTTGAAAAATGTTAGTAGCAATGATGCGGATTGGATCCGTGATCTGAGGTTTATCCTCATTACTGCACAGAAGAATTATGTCCTTGATGCACCGCTAGGTGACGGACCTATTGCAGGAGCAGATGCAGACGTTATGAACGTTTGGCTAGCTCAATATGATGACTACTTGATAGTTTAGTGCACCATGCTTAATGGCTTAGAATCGGGACTTCAACGACGTTTTGAACGTCATGGAGCATATGAGATGTTCCAG
>NW_021190937.1:0-1064 GCF_002162155.2 Triticum dicoccoides | reverse complement strand
AACGAGCTAGTCAACTAGAGGCTCACTAGGGACATATTGTGGTCTATGTATTCACACGTGTATTACGATTTCCGGATAATACAGTTATAGCATGAATAAAAGACAATTATCATGAACAAGGAAATATAATAATAATACTTTTATTATTGCCTCTAGGGCATATTTCCAACAGTCTCCCACTTGCACTAGAGTCAATAATCTAGTTCACATCGCCATGTGATTAACACTCACAGGTCACATCGCCATGTGACTAATACCCAATAGTTTACTAGAGTCAGTAGTCTAGTTCACATCACTATGTGATTAACACTCAATGAGTTTTATGTTTGATCATGTTGCTTGTGAGAGAGGTTTTAGTCAACGGGTCTGAACCTTTCAGATCCGTGTGTGCTTTACAAATCTCTATGTCATCTCCTAGATGCAGCTACCACGCTCTATTTGGAGCTATTCCAAACAACTGTTCTACTTGGAGCTATTCTAAATTATTGCTCCATTATATGTATCCGGGCTCTCTACTCAGAGCTATCCGGATAGGTGTCAAGCTTGCATCATCGTAACCTTTACGACGAACTCTTTTACCACCTCCATAATCGAGAAAATTCCTTAGTCCACTAGTTACTAAGGATAAATTTGACCGCTGTCCTGTGAGCCATTCTTGGATCACTCTTGTACCCCTTGACTGACTCATGGCAAGGCACACTTCAGGTGCGGTACACAGCATAGCATACTGAAGAGCCTACGTCTTAAGCATAGGGGACGACCTTCGTCCTTTCTCTCTATTCTGCCGTGGTCGAGCTTTAAGTCTTAACTTCGTACCTTACAACTCAGGCAAGAACTCCTTCTTTGACTGGTCCATCTTGAACACCTTCAAGATCATGTCAAGGTATGTGCTCATTTGAAAGTATTATTAAGCATTTTGATCTATCCTTATAGATCTTGATGCTCAATGTTCAAGTAGCTTAATCCAGGCTTTCCATTGAAAAACACTTTCAAAATAACCCTATATGCTTTCCAGAAATTCTACGTCATTTCTGATCAACAATATGTCAACAACATATACTCAT
>NW_021190936.1:0-1154 GCF_002162155.2 Triticum dicoccoides | reverse complement strand
TGCCAAATACTATTGTTTCAGATCGTGATACTAAATTTCTTAGCCACTTTTGGAGATGTTTATGGGCTAAGTTGGGGACTAAACTGCTTTTTAGTACTACTTGTCACCCCCAAACTGATGGACAAACTGAAGTAGTCAATAGAACGTTGTCTACTATGCTTAGGGCTGTTTTGAAGAATAATATGAAAATGTGGGAGGAATGCTTGCCTCATATTGAATTTGCTTATAATCGTTCATTGCATTCTACTACTAAGATGTGCCCTTTTGAAGTTGTGTATGGTTTCCTACCTCGTGCACCTATTGATTTGTTGCCTCTTCCATCTTCGGAGAAGGTTAATTTTGATGCTAAACAACGTGCTGAATTGATTTTAAAAATGCATGAGTTAACTAAGGAAAACATTGAGCGCATGAATGCTAAATATAAACTTGCTGGAGATAAGGGTAGAAAACATGTTGTGTTTGCACCTGGAGATCTTGTTTGGTTACATTTGCGTAAGGATAGATTTCCTGATTTGCGTAAATCAAAGTTAATGCCACGTGCTGATGGTCCATTTAAGGTGTTAGAGAAAATAAATGATAATGCATATAAACTTGAGCTGCCTGCAGATTTTGGGGTTAATCCCACTTTTAACATTGCAGATTTGAAGCCTTATTTGGGTGAGGAAGATGAGTTTCCGTCGAGGACGACTTCATTTCAAGAAGGGGAGGATGATGAGGACATCAATACAATTGTTACACCCACAGGCCCTGCTGCTATACATACTGGACCAATTACTAGAGCTCGCGCACGCCAACTAAATTACCAGGTACTTTCGTTTCTTGGTAATGATTCTAATGTTCATGAGAATATGATGCTGCCTAAATTGGATACATTTGTTTTGCTTACAAATGAAGGGCCTAGCTTGGAGAAGGATGAACATTGGAGCAAGAACAAGCATGGAGATGATGGCATGCGCAAGGGGAACAAGAATGGAGTTACAAGTGATGATTTCAGGACTTTGAAGCCACCATAATGGGTGCATGAAGCCTTGGACGAAATATACAAGATGCCACTTCATAAATTTCGTCCCGAGGCTATTTTAGGTGCTGCGTCACCTTATTATTGGGCCAGGCCCATGTAATTTCGAAATACATAAGTATAGGCTATTTTTAGA
>NW_021190935.1:0-686 GCF_002162155.2 Triticum dicoccoides | reverse complement strand
CTAACCCCCCCCCCCAGTTGACCTGGGGTTTGACTACCCAGAGTCAATGACATGTGGGCCCGGCCCTGACTAATTCTAGTTTAGGATTAGTTTAAATTTAATCAAATATGTTAATTAACCCTGACACTGACCAGTGGGCCCGACCCCCCTAACCTTTTAATTAAACTAATTAACCCCTGTTTAACCCCCCCCTGTCACTGGCGTGTGGGTCCCACACGTCAGGTTTGACCCGGACCAGCCCAGTTGACCGCTGACGTCGTGCTGACGTCATGCTGACGCAATTATTTATTTTCTGGAATTAAAATAATTCAGAAAATCCAGAAAATGATTTAAACTTCAAAAATTCATAGAAATTCAACCGTAGCTCAGATTGAAATAATTTATATATGAAAAATTATCAGAAAAATGCAATCTTTCCATCTGTACTAGTTTCATGCATGAAAAACCAACTTATACATGCTGAATATGGGAAAACACATTATGGCATATTAAGAGACTTATTTTTGGAGTTGCATTTGAACCTTTGGTTCAAATGGACTTCAAACCAATTGAACACTAGTTGCATTAGCTCAACAGCATCACATCTACATGCCATGTTCATGCATCATATTGTTGCATATGATTGTGTATTGATTGCCGGCACCGTTCCTTCTCGATAGGTCCTACTCCGGAGACGTTCCAGAGTA
>NW_021190934.1:0-1647 GCF_002162155.2 Triticum dicoccoides | reverse complement strand
ACTACTTTGATCACACCACCTATTTTAGAGGACTACGTTGATAATTTGACTTTGCCATGTGATCAAACAACTGAAATACCAACAATTTTGAGTGCACCCATTGAATTAACTATTGATGAAAAAGAACCAATGTTTAATCATTTTGATATGACCTCTAATCTTGGTGATGATTCTGTGTTGAATGACTTATTGCATGTTTGCTTATTTAAGCATGTTGTAGCATGTAAATTTGATGCAAGTAAGGTTTATTCACCAATGTTGGGATGGTTTAATGATGAACATTCTCAATCTTTTGAAATGAATAAGAGCTTCACTTATATGTGCAAACTGAGTTGCAATATTTTCATGCCTTCTACTTCTTGTGCTAATTTTTTGGCTTTAGATTTTATGAACTATGCAAGTTACTCATCTATTCATGTGTCATATATGCAAAAATCAAGGGAAGTAAAAATGGATGACATATAAATATACAACATGTACACCTTGTCTCTTTTGTTAGCCACATTTCAGATTAAGCAACGCCGAGGACGGCTTTATTTTCAAGAACGGGAGGATGATGAGGACATGACTACCTTGGATATGACCAAAAATATTGCATATATGCATATTTGTCAGGTGATTTCTAGTGCAAACTATTCAATAATCTATTTATGTTATCCAGAACAAAAATACTTCACACACTTTTGTGTTTTGTCTAATTGCAGGTGTATGGGACATTTGTACAATCCACATATGAAGATAAGTAAGAAAGAGATGTTTATTTGCTGTCCAAAAAGTTCTCTCACGTCACTTTTGGCCCAAGAGAAGATAGAGTCCAAGTCTCTCACGTTCTGGATTCAGATTCGGACTGCACAGACATACCTGACTCAAAATGCACACAAGTTTTTCATACGGACTCCGAATTGGGTGATTCTTTTTTGTTGGAAACTAGATTTCGTGCACTTTCCAACCCAATTGGAATCACCTTCAAATTCGTCCGGAGCGTTGAGTTGTTGACGAAACAACCTGATGCTGCAGCAGAATCCGAGTCAAACTACAAGTCCAAAGGTGTTACATCACCTCCACTTGGGCCCATTGGCCTTGTACGACATAGATTTAGTTTTAGGCTGCCTTGGGACGTCCTCCCACCTCCTTGGCCGCCACCCCTTGCTCCTATATAAGTAGATCCATCTAGTAGCTTTTCCTTGGGATTTGTTTAGTTAAAAGTTAGCCATTGCAACTTTGTGTGCTTCGTTTGTGTCCAACGACCAGACCAAGACCACTTTTCGGATCCCCACCATTATCAATACTTAACACATATTTGCGATATTCGGATTGCTTTTATCATATTCTTGCTTGTTCTTCGATTGCTTGCAGGAATGGACCTTCGTGGTCAGGTTGATCGTGCTCCGGCGTGGTCAATAACCTCTCGGAGTTGGTTTAGCGATTGCTAAGGCACAACGTCGTTGCACGTTTGTAGTCGGATCGTCAAAGTCGTCTCCACCAAATCGATAGTTATCATCTCATCGAAAGATCGGGACACCCCGCCTCTATCATCCTCCCACTTTGGTACAACCCAAACATTCTGTCCAAACTAATAAAATCCAATTTTGGATTTTATTCCAATTATTTCTCTTTCCAAAATAATTATGTCTTTCTTTTGAGCCT
>NW_021190933.1:0-1058 GCF_002162155.2 Triticum dicoccoides | reverse complement strand
CCCTCGAGCATACACCATTATATCTTTTGGGTCTGACCAATGCTATCACTTGTTCACTTAACTATGGAATTCCTTTTAAAAGGAAACCCAGATGAATTGTTGTTGTGCCCATTGACAACATCCTTGTCTTCCCCATAATTTTGCTGAACATTAAGCTAGTGTTGGAAACTTTTGAAAGCATTTGTTCATGCTAGCTCATGAAGCATATGTTCGGATGTAAGAAGTGACTTCCTCTAGTTCATGTGCATTTGATGCAAGTTGCCGCCGTGGACTCGAGAAAGTCAATGTTGCTTCCTCTGGAATCATCGCAAGTCAGTCATGCACACGTGCGAAGTATTCTGTGGTCTGGAGACTTGCAACCTTCATTCCATATGTGTATCCTAGCACACCAAGCCACTGACTGATTTGTTCAAGGAGAAGGAGTATCTTCATAAGAGCTAATCCGGACTTATGAAAGAACTTCGATATCCTCGCTAATGGTTCCCAACCAGAACTCGGTAGTGTTTTATTGTAAGACTACCATGTGGGCATGCTTGTCTGGGACAACGTGTTCACATGTTTGTAGCAGAACCAGCTCATGTTTTGGAGCTTGCTATCGTAGTTCATCTCCCGAGAATCTCGCAACGTCATCTCGTCGATTTGTGTTGCAAACTTTCATTTTTCTTCCTAGACTCGATGAGTCTGGAATATCCTGACACCAACCAGATCTGAATCTCAGGCAGATATGATGGTTTGGAACATTTCCCAAGAACTATAATATCGGTCCCTCGAAAACCGGTAAAGTGGATGTCGTGGCCAACACACCCAGCCGGAAGACCTGTTATTATAATATCTTGATTGAGGAAGTTGGCCACCTCCCCATAGGGATTTCGTAGGATTTACTCCCTAGTTGCCCCTATGGATTTTGAGATCCCGAAGTCCGACCTTTTTACTTGATGTTCTAGATATCAAACCATATCTATGAATGGGTTACGCTAGCACATCAAGGAGAACATTAGAAGCGGAGTGCTAAATGTCTCTCGGTCGATCGTCCAGATTTTGTTCCTTGGCTCGCTAAG
>NW_021190932.1:0-1332 GCF_002162155.2 Triticum dicoccoides | reverse complement strand
GAACTGTGGGGTATGTCAAAAGTGGACGCATTGTTCATCATTCCATGGCTTTCCTCTGGAAAAACATGACCAAACATAACACAGAGTGGGGGGGGGGGGAGAAGATAAAAAAATATAAATAAATAATGGAAGCCGCACACGAGGCCTAAACTTGGGGGCGGCAAACGAAATTATTCTCATTGTATCGAGTATTGAATTATTCGTGACGAACCTGCATTTGAAAGGAAGCAATATTCCCTTGAAAGAAAGTTGCTTTTTCTCTTCATGATCTGCTTTTGTAAATTATTAGGACTTGCTGTTGAGGGGATATTTCTTGCTGTTACAATTTATATGACCAGGTAGTTGAGATGTTTGATTTGGTTTGGTCTGGTCTAACAAAGCAAAATGTGCATTTATAGGGTTTTTTGGCTTAAAAATAACAATAATAATAATGAAAAGAATGGAAATTCAAATGGCACATGAGCATTTATACATTTGTTTTGTGTGGTTCATGTTTAATTGATCTTTTGCTCTGTGTTTGCTCCACAACCAGATGTCTCTCTTTGAACTATGATTCGTATACATGCTATGTTATAATGCAGGTGCCCTATGATCGGCACAAGATTTTTTTTTTAGTTTAGGCACATGATTCAAGTTTGAAAGAATCCGGTCGTTCGGTGAGGGAGTTGTGTGCTAGGATGAGAGGTTGGAGGTGTGACATGACCTCCCCTGACATCCTTGCCTCTCGGGGAGGTGCTGCTGGATTTGAAGACCACCAGCACCGACGGTGGCGGTGAACCGGCGGACGAATAGATGGTTCTCCAGTGAGAACAATGTGGCGGGGTGGGATTTCAGACCGGTGCTGCTGCTCTTCTAGTGCAATGTCTGGTTTTATTGGTGTCATTATTGTGCATCTAGCTAGCTATTAATAGTACATACATTATAGATAGATGTCAAGCTCAAGATTTGCCTGACGATGAGTTGCTTGAAAAATGTAAGTGCTCGATTTATTCATTGCTTTCTTGGCCGATGCACAACCACATTCCTTGTGTTGAGACTGGTGTAAATGATGTAAATGCACATATGTCAGTAGCAATCCAGCACACACAACCACACTCGTCGATGTCATTATATTGTTGTGACTGTGCCGTGCTCCTTCTGCTATGCTTAGCGGTGTCCATCTCATCTCGTTCATCTAGCACAAGCAGCAGCAGATACATATGTAAAGACCTGCATTGTAGGAAGAAAAGAAGAGTATATATGGGATCTACCAGCAGCTTGCTTCTAGTTAGATAGGTAGATACTCTTGAAGCACCGGCGACGCTCCGGCCACCCGGTAATGCTCCATTGCAA
>NW_021190931.1:0-1394 GCF_002162155.2 Triticum dicoccoides | reverse complement strand
GCATGATGCTGAATTTTATTGTATGAGATGATCATGTTTTGTAACCGAGTTATCGGCAACTGGCAGGAGCCATATGGTTGTCGCTTTATTGTATGCAATGCAATCGCGATGTAATGCTTTACTTTATTACTAAATGGTAGTGATAGTCGTGGAAGCATAAGATTGGCGAGACGACAACGATGCTACGATGGAGATCAAGGTGTCGCGCCGGTGACGATGGTGATCATGACGGTGCTTCGGAGATGGAGATCACAAGCACAAGATGATGATGACCATATCATATCACTTATATTGATTGCATGTGATGTTTATCTTTTTATGCATCTTATCTTGCTTTGATTGACGGTAGCATTATAAGATGATCTCTCACTAAATTATCAAGAAGTGTTCTCCCTGAGTATGCACCGTTGCCAAAGTTCGTCGTGCCCAGACACCACGTGATGATCGGGTGTGATAAGCTCTACGTCCATCTACAACGGGTGCAAGCCAGTTTTGCACACGCAGAATACTCAGGTTAAACTTGACGAGCCTAGCATATGCAGATATGGCCTCGGAACACGGAGACCGAAAAGTCGAGCGTGAATCATATAGTAGATATGATCAACATAACGATGTTCACCATTGAAAACTACTCCATCTCACGTGATGATCGGTCATGGTTTAGTTGATTTGGATCACGTAATCACTTAGAGGATTAGAGGGATGTCTATCTAAGTGGGAGTTCTTAAATAATATGATTAATTGAACTTAAATTTATCATGAACTTAGTACCTGATAGTATCTTGCTTGTTTATGTTGATTGTAGATAGATGGCTCGTGCTGTTGTTCCATTGAATTTTAATGCGTTCCTTGAGAAAGCAAAGTTGAAAGATGATGGTAGCAATTACACGGACTGGGTCCGTAACTTGAGGATTATCCTCATTGCTGCACAGAAAAATTACGTCCTGGAAGCACCGCTGGGTGCCAGGCCTGCTGTTGGAGCAACACCAGATGTTATGAACGTCTGGCAGAGCAAAGCTGATGACTACTCGATAGTTCAGTGTGCCATGCTTTACGGCTTAGAATCGGGACTTCAACGACGTTTTGAATGTCATGGAGCATATGAGATGTTCCAGGAGTTGAAGTTAATATTTCAAGCAAATGCCCGAATTGAGAGATATGAAGTCTCCAATAAGTTCTATAGCTGCAAGATGGAGGAGAACAGTTCTGTCAGTGAGCATATACTCAAAATGTCTGGGTATAATAATCACTTGATTCAATTGGGAGTTAATCTTCCGGATGATTGCGTTATTGACAGAATTCTCCAATCACTGCCACCAAGCTACAAGAGCTTCGTGATGAACTATAATATGCAAGGGATGAACAAGACTATTCCCGAGCTCTTCGCAATGCTG
>NW_021190930.1:0-1170 GCF_002162155.2 Triticum dicoccoides | reverse complement strand
CTGGAGAGGAGCAATGCGATGTTGGAGGAACTCCTTCACCACCTTGGGCGCCGTCACGTCGAGCGCCCTCAAACTCTGGAAGCGGCGCTAGACGAAGGCAAGACAGGGGCTCGCGAGCGTCTCATGATCCCAGCCTGAGTTGGGAACAGCGGGCGAGGTCGGGTGCGAGAGCAGGGGGCTGGGCACACCGACATCCACATATAGACACCGCTCTCTGAACCTGGCCTCAGGAGGAGGAAGGATGAAATCGATCCCCGAAGCAGCCGTCTCTGGCACGGCAAGGAAGCTCACACACCCCGAGCATTGAGTGGGGTCGCTCAGGAGCAAAGCGAAGAAGTGGTGCAGGAGGGCAACGGAAGGAGGAATGCCCACCATTGCCTCGCAAACAAAGGCAAAAACAGCCAGGAGGGTAATGGACTCAGGCCCCAAGTGCATCATGTGGATCTGATAATGGGAGAGCACCGCATTAAAGAAAGCGGAAAAGGGGGGAACCAGACCCGCCCATAGGGCATCGGCGAAGAACCGGACCTCCGTGACAACCCTATCAAAGGAGGCATGGGACGTAGGCCAGACCGTGGTCCTGCCGCACTTGTTGAAGATGGAGGCAAGAGCAGAACGGACCTTGCCCAAGGCTTCGGGGTTGAGTATGATTGACCGATCAACGGCGGGGGCCGCCGCCGGAGACGAGCGGGGCGAAGGCGCGGGCTTCTTCCCCCTTTCCTTCTTCGATGGCGCCATGGTGATGGAAAGGGGGGAGAGTTCATGCTGGATTGGAGGCGGAGGTTGGAGAGGAAGAAGGAAGGGCAGGAAGCACGCGAGCGGCGCAAGGGGAAGAACTATGTGCAACCACGGGTCCGTCTGTCCGGGCGCGTAATGAGGCATCATGGGGAAGCGGAGACGCCCATGTCCAATCAATCACCATGCTGCGCCCAAGGCCGCAGGCTATTAGGGCCTGCGGCGCTTCACACTTGCCCTTCGCTTCTCTACTAAGCCAAGTCCGGGCGCGCCTTGGGCCCGGGGGCTACTGTCGGCGTTCTGGGAACGGGGGTCCCCAGACTTGCCTACCTGCGGCCTGCGGCGTCGCTCAAGCGGAGGCCCAGTGCAGCCCAACTTCATCAAGTCAAGCTCAAGACCCTCGCCAGGGGCCAAGCCTCGCGGGGTGGACGACGG
>NW_021190929.1:0-1356 GCF_002162155.2 Triticum dicoccoides | reverse complement strand
TTGATAGACGAAGGTCAGTAGACAACTAAAGAGGGACAACTCAAAGGAACACACGATTTTCTGAGTTGTGGATGCATGGTTTGGCATGTCGAACGAATTCAACATTTCTTCCAGATAACCCATGCAGAGAGGTAGGACTGGCAGAGTCACGATTTATGAATGGAGATCTCCTCAAGAGTACTCTAATTGTGATCTTTTGATCCAATAAACATCTGCCATAAGCGGTTCATAGTATTTGAAAGAAGGAAATACCACGGACCTCGAGGACTATCGCAAAGTTACTAATATCCTGAAGGAACTAGCAAACACTATCAACATGAAGTAAGTAGAGTGAATCTCAGGTTCAAGAACCCAGGAACAGAATACCTATTACTAAGTAGCATCACGGGATGCTTTCGAGAATGATGGCCAGAATCATCACACTGGAACATAAATCATGGCTAGACTACTAGATGATCCCCTAAGCACTTAGGGTCATAATAATAATGCCAACATATATGTCGAGGCAATAATTACCTCAACACACCGATTAGTGTGGTTAATCTGGCCCATGGGAACATCGGAAACAGAAGGAAGGGATTTGCAAATGCATCGGACTATTTAGAAACCTGGGATGACTCGGACAGCATAACGGCTATAATTGCTCAAAAAGATTTGAGACAATCACAAAAATGGTGGCATAACCACTCAGAAGCACAATATCAAGGTTCCGAGATCAACAATTAACATACGGAAGTAGTAGGAACTGAACTGAGACTTAAATCCAACAATCTTATAAGTCTACTGATTAGTAACACGTGATCCTAATAGAAAGAAGAGATAGCCTAGTTCTTAATCCCCGTAGGAAAGATAAGATGACTCAGATCAGAAGGGCATGAGGTAAAGGAGTAAAAAGAGCCTTACGTTCCATCCCACAATCAATTCCCTTATATAACTAAAGAATTTCTAGACTCAACTTCGACCAGTTTGGCTTGGTAACCTACAGGCAGTCAAGCTCTGATACCAACGCTGTCAGGACCCCGACTCAATGTCACATCGATCTAGCCGGTAACACCTCATATCACTTTGCGGCCTCACGCACGGTATCCCCACGGGTGTCGCCTTACCTTTGCCCGGGACCGTTTGCGCATTTTGGCTCACGTATATGATAGTGTCGCTAGCATCCATATGATAAAGAGCCCGGGCTGACATGGCTAGTCGTAAACCCAAAGTGGCACAGACTTACAGGGACAGGCATCCATGACCCAGCATCGAACGTGTCGGTCATCAGCAAGTGGGTCCGGGCTGTAGCACTGGGCTAGCAGGACTCCGGTAAACCGGGCTGTAGCGGGCTAACAGGACTCCGGTACTCAATGC
>NW_021190928.1:0-1039 GCF_002162155.2 Triticum dicoccoides | reverse complement strand
AAATGAGCACATACCTTGACATGATCTTGAAGGTGTTCAAGATGGACCAGTCAAAGAAGGAGTTCTTGCCTGAGTTGTAAGGTACGAAGTTAAGACTTAAAGCTCGACCACGGCAGAAAAGAGAGAAAGGACGAAGGTCGTCCCCTATGCTTTAGACGTAGGCTCTACAGTATGCTATGCTGTGTACCGCACCGAAAGTGTGCCTTGCCATGAGTCAGTCAAGGGGTACAAGAGTGATCCATGAATGGATCATAGGACAGCGGTCAAAGTTATCCTTAGTAACTAGTGGACTAAGGAATTTTCTCGATTATGGAGGTGGTAAAAGAGTTCGTCGTAAAGGTTACGACGATGCAAGCTTGACACCTATCCGGATAGCTCTGAGTAGAGAGACCGGATACATATAATGGAGCAACAATTTAGAATAGCTCCAAGTAGAACAGTTGTTTGGAATAGCTCCAAATAGAGCGTGGTAGCTGCATCTAGGAGATGACATGGAGATTTGTAAAGCACACACGGATCTGAAAGGTTCAGACCCGTTGACTAAAACCTCTCTCACAAGCAACATGATCAAACATAAAACTCATTGAGTGTTAATCACATAGTGATGTGAACTAGACTATTGACTCTAGTAAACTCTTGGGTATTAGTCACATGGCGATGTGACCTGTGAGTGTTAATCACATGGCGATGTGAACTAGATTATTGACTCTAGTGCAAGTGGGAGACTGTTGGAAATATGCCCTAGAGGCAATAATAAAAGTATTATTATATTTCAATGTTCATGATAAATGTCTTTTATTCATGCTATAACTGTATTATCCGGAAATCGTAATACACGTGTGAATACATAGACCACAATATGTCCCTAGTGAGCCTCTAGTTGACTAGCTCGTTGTGATCAACAGATAGTCATGGTTTCCTGGCTATGGACATTGGATGTCGTTGATAACGGGATCACATCATTAGGAGAATGATGTGATGGACAAGACCCAATCCTAAGCTTAGCACAAAGATCGTGTAGTTCGTTTGCTAGAGCTTT
>NW_021190927.1:0-1291 GCF_002162155.2 Triticum dicoccoides | reverse complement strand
ACGATGATGGAGATCATGATGATGGAGATCATGGTGTCGTGCCGGTGACGATGATGATCATGGAGCCCCGAAGATGAAGATCAAAAGGAGCAAAATGATATTGGCCATATCATGTCACTATTTGATTGCATGTGATGTTTATCATGTTTATGCATCTTGTTTGCTTAGGACGACGGTAGTAAATAAGATGATCCCTTACAACAATTTCAAGAAGTGTTCTCCCCTAACTGTGCACCGTTGCTACAGTTCGTCGCTTCTAAGCACCACGTGATGATCGGGTGTGATGGATTCTTACGTTCACATACAATGGGTGTAAGACAGTTTTACACAGCGAAAACACTTAGGGTTAACTTGACGAGCCTAGCATGTACAGACATGGCCTCGGAACACGGAGACCGAAAGGTCGAGCATGAGTCGTATAGTAGATACGATCAACATGAAGATGTTCACCAATGATGACTAGTCCGTCTCACGTGATGATCGGACACGGCCTAGTTGACTCGGATCATGTAATCACTTAGATGACCAGAGGGATGTCTATCTGAGTGGGAGTTCATAAGATGAACTTAATTATCCTGAACATAGTCAAAAGACCTTTTGCAAATTATGTCGTAAGCTCGCGCTTTAGTTCCACTGTTTAGATATGTTCCTAGAGAAAATATAGTTGAAAGTTGATAATAGCGATTATGCGATCAGTAGAAAGCTTATGTCCTTAATGCACCGTTCAGTGTGCTGAACCCCAACGTTGTTTGTCGATGTTGCGAACATCGGACATACACGTTTTGATAACTACGTGATAGTTCAATTAAATGGTTTAAGTAGAGGCACCAAAGATGTTTTCGAAACGTCGTGGAACATATGAGATGTTTCGAGGGCTGAAATTGGGATTTCAGGCTCGTGCCCACGTCAAGAGGTATAAGACCTCCGACGATTTTCTTAGCCTGCAAACTAAGGGAGAAAAGCTCAATCGTTGAGCTTGTGCTCAGATTGTCTGAGCACAACAATCACTTGAATCGAGTGGGAGTTGATCCTCCAGATGAGATAGTGATGTTTCCCCAAAGTCATTGCCACCAAGCTGCTAGAGCTTCGTGATTAACTATAACATATCAGGGATAGATATGATGATCCTTGAAATATTCATGATGTTTGACACCGCGAAAGTAGAAATCAAGAAGGAGCATCAATTGTTGATGGTTGGTGAAACCACTAGTTTCAAGAAGGGCAAGGGAACAAAGGGATACTTCATGAAACGGCAATTCAGCTGCTGCTCTAGTGAAGAAACCCAAGGTTG
>NW_021190926.1:0-696 GCF_002162155.2 Triticum dicoccoides | reverse complement strand
CACTATAATGGCGAGTGTCTCAAAACTCTTCTTAGCTCAAACTGACAGGATGGGCACGAAATTTTTTTGACCAATTTTTTTTTTTTTTGACTGTCCGGACCCAAAAACTGGAAACGGGTCAAAAAAAACTTCCTATAATGGCACCTGTCTCAAAACACTCAGAAACACTTAAAAATAGGATAGCCAGAAAATTTTTCGAAAAATGCGTTTTCGAAAATTTTTGGGCCTAAACGGAGCGTGGCTACCCGACTCTTTTTTTTTTTTTCCGAAACCTACTCCGGCAAGGAAACACGAATCGGAATCTAGATGGATCTCGAAAACAAACCTAATATGACAAGAACTCGGATTGGTGGTGGATATATGGTGGTAGATGGCAGCGGTGGTGGTATATGACAGCTGTGGTGGTATATGGATACGGATTCGAAGCGGTGGCAGATAAGCGGTGGTGGTAGATGGCAGGGGTGATGATGATGGTGCGGCGGCGGCGTGACAACTTATGACCAGAACTCGAAACTCTAAAAGACTAGACTCTAAGACCAGCAACTAGACACGACGATGCAACCGCAAATTCAACAAAGCAAAACCCTAAAAAGATTATGCAAAGGCTCAGATTGGTTCGGATATGATGAACTAACCCTAATTTTTTTTTGTGGCTTTTTCGTGGACTGTAGGTATGAAGAACAGACTCGATCTAAA
>NW_021190925.1:0-1333 GCF_002162155.2 Triticum dicoccoides | reverse complement strand
TAGGAAGGCCCACATGGAGACTTTCGGCAGTTGGTTGAGAAAACATTTAATGAATGACAATGATGTTGTAGATCAGCTGTACATGTTGGCCAAGACACCATCTTCGACTATAACGACTTTCCAAGGGTACGAGATAAATGGGAATACATTTTACACGATCGTCCAAGATAAAAAGAGCACCAACCAAAACAGTGGTGTCCGCTTTGATGCAGCAACCGAGAATGGGCAAAAGGTCACATATTATGGTTACATAGAGGAGATATGGGAACTTGACTATGGACCCTCCTTTAAGGTCCCTTTGTTCCGGTGCAAATGGTTCAAGCTAACAGGAGGTGGGGTAAAGGTGGACGAGCAATACGGAATGACAATGGTGGATTTCAACAATCTTGGTTACCTTGACGAACCATTCGTCCTTGCCAAAGATGTCGCTCAGGTTTTTTATTTGAAGGACATGAGTAGCAAACCGAGGAAACGGAAAGATAAGAAAAAGATCAGTACATCATGCGATGATCCAAAGCGCCACATTGTTCTTTCAGGGAAAAGAAACATCGTGGGAGTGGAGGACAAGACAGACATGTCAGAAGATTATAATATGTTTGGTGAAATTCCGCCCTTCAAAGTGAACATTGACCCAAGCATTAAGTTAAATGATGAGGATGCTCCATGGATACGGCACAATCGTAAGCAAGCAGGGACACAAGGGAAGAATTGATGTGTAATAATTTATTGTACCAAACTTTGTATTTGGTCGATGAACTGAATGATGTATCAAACCTTTTGTCAAACCTTCAAGGGGTTTTAAAATGAATTAGTTTTATTTTTCTGATTTTTTTGATATATAATTGTATTTTTAAGATTTTAAAATGAATTAGTTTTATCTTTCTGATTTTAAAAGGAAAAAGGAAGAAGAAGAAAGAAGGAAAAAGGAAGAAAAAAACAGAAGAAAAAAACAGAAGAAAAAAGGAAAAACAGAAGAAAAAAACAAACAGAAGAAAAACATAAGAAAAAAACAGAAGAAAAAAACAGAAGAAAAAAGGAAAAAGGAAAAAAGGAAGAAAAAAAGAAAATATGCCACCTACTGGGCCACCACGGCCTGAATACGACTAGAAACCCATTAAAGGGCCAGGATTCAGGCCCGCAGAAGGCCGAGTAGGCCCACAGGCACATAGTGACAGAATAGGCCCGTAAGCCTGCATTTGAGAGGAGCTCGAAGTGGTGAGCGCAGCCGCGCTTATAAACCACTGTCGAAGCCTCTCGGCTAGCGAGGTGGGACTAAACATCCCACCGCACCGCGCCAGTTCTAGCACAGACCTTTAGTCCCGGTTGGGGAGGC
>NW_021190924.1:0-1258 GCF_002162155.2 Triticum dicoccoides | reverse complement strand
GCAGCAGTGGAGATTATTGACTAAAGAAGGGGACCTCCAGGCCTTCGACGCCATGCTATCCAAGATGAAATCTACGGCGTCTGGGCTTCTTCGGCTTTCTTTGAGGACGGCTTCCTGAATGCTCTTTTGGTGTCTGGTTTAGGCTGGCCTGCGTGCCATGTAAGGCCGCTGGCCTTGTAATGATACTTTATCTTCTGCGCGTGATACTTTGTTGGGTGCTGTTGTTGGTCATATACTCTGCCTGGTGGCTTTATCTATAAAGTCGGGCTCTCGCCTTTTCTCTAAAAATATGGAGGCCAGGCCGAGTGAAGAACCCAACAGTCCACATTACTCCTCCGGTGGCATGCAAACTCCGACGGCGCGTTTCGATTTCCGGTGTGCTTTCCCACTGGCTCGTGAGGCGTGTCTACGAATTAATTGATGGATGGAGAGCTGGACAGACGGCAGTCAGATAGGGAATGCATGCATGCATGCACCAATGCATGAGACTTGTTTTTCTAACATGAGAACGTGTATCGGCATCCATATCTTCTTGGGGGAAGGTGCATGCATGTGTTCCCAGATTTTACACAGAAATTGCACATTGTTATAATATGAAAGAATAAGAATACAATAGTAAAGAATAAGAATAATAGTAGTAGCTGAGTTTTCACAAAAAGGAAGTTTTCTTACAGTAATTGCGTTTTTTCGTTAGTATTATCATGAAAGAAGAAAGGACAAAAATATTTTTTTAAATACCAAAATTTTCAAAAAATAATGAATTGCCGGCTTTGTTGTTACTCTTTTAGAAAAAAGAAATTGAAATAAAACTTCATAAAATTTATAATAATGTTCTTTTGTAAGTAGTGAAATTGGCATTACCCTTTGAAAGAAAGAAAATAAAATAAAAACTAAAAAAATCAACATGATGAGGTTTTCCAAGAAAGAAAAAGAGATTAAAAATAAAAGAAACAACGAAAATATTTGCACATAACAGTCACAAAAAATGTGCTTTTCTATAATATGCAAGTACAAACATATAGTAGTGATTTTTTTACAAAAACAATTCATAAGACGGAATGAACAACTCACGTTGCTTTTACCCTTGAAGAAGAAAGGAAACAAAATAATTATTAAAAATTCAAATAAGGAACAATTAATTAGTACCAATAGTATCACCTTTTAAAGAAGAAAGACAAAGAAACAAGTTTAAAAACTTGCACACAACTTCGCTCTATAATTGCACCTTTTTGTAGTATGCAAACAATAGCATATAATA
>NW_021190923.1:0-873 GCF_002162155.2 Triticum dicoccoides | reverse complement strand
TTGCCGTCTCCGGCGCTAAGTTATATTTATTTCTCGGGTTTGGGTCTTTGTCTCCGTGTGTTGTTTTTCTTTTTCGTGCATCTCTTATCATGTCATCACGTGCATTGCATTTGCATACATGTTCATCTCATGCATTCGAGCATTTTCCCCGTTGTCCGTTTTGCATTCCGGCGCTTCGTTCTCCTCCGGTGGCCATTTCTAGCTTTCTTTCGTGTGTGGGGATTAAACATTTCCGGATTGGACCGAGACTTGCCAAGCGGCCTTGGTTTACTACCGGTAGACCGCCTGTCAAGTTTCGGGTCATTTGGACTTCGTTTGATACTCCAACGGTTAACCGAGGGACCGGAAAGGCCTCGTGTGTGTTGCAGCCCAACACCCCCCAAATTTGGCCCAAAACCCACCAAATTCTGCTCCATGTCCTAGAGCGTTCGATCACGATCGTGTGGGCGAAAACCGCACCTCATTTGGACTCTCCTAGCTCCCTCTATGCCTATATATAGACCCCCTCCTCCAAATCCCGGATCCCCTCGTCTCAAACCCTAGTTTAAAAAAAACAGCTCCCAGCCACCGACGAACATGTCCGCCGCCTGACCGGACACGTCCGCCGGCGCCCCCGACCACTCCGGTGCCGCCACGTGGCAGGACCACATCGCCGCCGCCGTCCCGGCCCGGGAGGCCCAGGAGGGGCCCCCGCGAGCCCGCGCCCCCACGCCTCTTCCTCCTCTCGGGCGCCGCCGCCTCCCCGACCTCCGGCGACCGGCGCCGTCGCCGCCACCGCACCGGCCGCCGCCGCGCCGGGCCCCGCCGCCCGTCCGCTCCACGCCGCGCGCCCGCGCCTCCGTGGCCGCGCCCTCGCCCGCGGCCGGCCCCGCC
>NW_021190922.1:0-1628 GCF_002162155.2 Triticum dicoccoides | reverse complement strand
CCGCTGCGCCCGATGGGTGCTGAAAGTATGCCGCCCAGGCCTCGTGGTTGTCGGCGGCGTACTGCGGGAGGGCCTGCTGCTCCTCTGTCAGAGAAGCCCGCACACGGGCGATCTCGTCGACGAATTGGTCTGGGCGTACGTCGACGTCGGGCACAGGGGGATGGGGACGCCGTGCTGAGCCTCCACCGCCCCAGCGCGCGCATGTCCGGCGGCGCCAGCACGTTCGCCTCGAACAGGAGGTACGCCTCCCACTCGTGCAGCGAGCGGCGGCCGAAGCCATTGGCCGCCGCCCCATCGCCGAGGAACCTCTCGCCCATCGCCGCGGCTTGGAAAGTTGAGAGGGGAGGAATGGGGAGAGAGCTCGGCAACGTCGACGCACGAAGAGAGAGCTCTGCGGCGAGAGATTGGCGGCTGTGGGTGGGGGTGCCTCAGGCCAAGGGGCGCGCTTATATAGCAGCCAGGGGGTGGGCGCCGTGTGTACGCATGGCGGGAGGTGGGGCATCGCCGCGCCCGCGCCGCCTGCGCCGCCCATGAGGAATCAATGGAATGCTGACCGGCGGGTAGCCTTGGCATTGATTCCCCACGGGAAACCAAGACGATGAGGACGACGAGGCGCGTGGGTCGCTGACTCGGCGGGCCGGCATTTCTTTCGCGCCAAATTCGATCGCCCCAGCGCCCCCGAGTGCCCCCCAACGCACCGGGTTCGGTCTGGGTCCGCCGACACCAATTTCGGCCTAACCCGCCGAAAAACAGGCTCCTGGGGGCGCGGTTGGGCCAATTTTTGCGCGCTGGCGCTAAAAAACGCCTGGGAAGAGCCTGTTGGGGGGCACGGCTGGAGTTGCTCTAAGTTTACGACATCATAGACAGTGGCCCACTTTGATAGAATCACATGGGATACAACAAGTTAAATATGAGTGTTTTGAAGGGCCAAAAGCTTGCAAAGTTCTCAACTTCTCATCTAAGCCCTTATAAATTTTTTCTTCACATGTTGGTTCAATGTTGGGGTGCACAGCCCCCAGGAGATTGCATAGCTCCGCCATTGGTCATTCTCTATAATACTAAGCTCCCTAGTTTAAAGAGCTCACATTGAATTGAGGTCTCCAATTGAAATTTGATCGGGTCAATAATTTTTGAAAGCTCTCTCATTCATTTTTTATACCATACAATATGCCCTTTAATTTTTAAGGCCTCACAATTAATTACTGGATTTGAAGATGGAAGGTGAGATGAAAATAAACCATGCAGACTATTCTACCAACTCAAACATTAGGAGTAGAGATTTTGTGTGTCAATTTTGCCCCGTTCTCCTAGTACCGGCCTATCAGGGCAACTGGACGGTAACTTAACTTAACCGAGCTGTCTTTTTTGTTATTTCTCTTTTGTTGTTGGAATTTTTACGTGCCATATATCTAGATAATATATTTATTCACCCCTAAAAAATTCTAAGAACCTATTAAAAATATTTATTAAAAGAGTTCAATATATATTTTAAAGATGATCAAAATATATTAAAAAATTGTTCATTATCTGTTACAAAGAGGTTCACCGTGTTATTCGCAATAAAAAAGAGGTTCATCGTGTTTGAATGTATAAAAAACTAGATTTGTGAAAAATAAAATCATAAACAA
>NW_021190921.1:0-717 GCF_002162155.2 Triticum dicoccoides | reverse complement strand
CACGTACTTGCAGACAGCAGGTCAAAGCCCATTAGTGATTGCAGCAAGTAGCCGGTCAATGGCCCAAATATTAGAAGAAGAAAAATAAAAGAATAACAGCCCACCGTGAAAAGAAGGACCCACGCTCACGCACGTCGCACGTACACGGTAGTTTCCTCCGCTTGTTTCCAATCTGCTAGTTCCTGGCTTCCTGCGATAGGAAAAACCTACTCGCTACTACCGTCGCCGCCGTTGCCGCCGCCTAGTAGCACTGGTGGAAAAACAGGCTTCCGTCCAGCCCCATAAGTCGCGAAGCTGTAGGAACCGCGACTAATGGGACCTTTAGTCGCGGTTCTGGAGGTGAACCGCGACCAAAGGCCTGGGCCCAGGGCGCTCGGTGGCCAGCTGGCGCACGTGAGGGTCTTTAGTCGCGGTTGGCCAGGACAACCGCGACTAAAGGCCTTCGGGCACCTTTAGTCACGGTTTGCCAGGCCAACCGCAACTAAAGCCCCTCCCCTATATATACCCATCCAGCAGCCAACACTTAGCCATTTGGAGCCATTCTCTTCACAAGTGGGTGTAGGTTTGCTTTTGGTTCCTCTTATGCACATAAGGTGTTTGATGAAATGCCCCAAGAGCATGAAACAAACATGACATGAAGTGTTGGAGCCACACTCCTCGATCGCGGTTAGCAACTTGATGAACCTTTGATGTGTCATTGATAAAATATGCATGTGT
>NW_021190920.1:0-959 GCF_002162155.2 Triticum dicoccoides | reverse complement strand
AAGTTCAACATATTTCTTCCGGATAACCCATGCAGAAAGGTAGAACTGGCAGAGCCACAATATATAATGGAGAACTCATCAAGAATAATCCTGTTGTGATATTTCAGTTCAACGAGGAACTTCTGCCATAAGTAGTTCATGGTATTTGGAAGAAGAAGATACCACGGACTTCAAGGACTATCGCAAAGGTTACTAATCTCCTAAAGGCACTAGCAATTACTATCAACATGAAGTAGGTAGAGTGAATCTCGGGTTCAGAACCCAGGAGTAGAATACCTACTACTAAGTAGCACCACGGGATGCTTTCGAGAATGATGGCCAGAATCTTCACACTGGGAACACAAAACATTGCTAGGTTACTAGGTGACTCCCTAAAACACCTAGGGTCATAATAATAGCTCCAACATATATGTCAAGGTAACGGAGTACCTCAATTCACTGATTAGTGTCGTTAATCTGGCCCATGGGAACATTGAAATGGGAAGAAAAGGATTTGCAAATGCATCCGACTATTTAGAAACCTGGGATGACTCGGACAGCATAACGGCTGTAAATGCTCAGAAAAGATTTGAGACATTCACAAAAATGGTGGCATAACCACTCAGAAGCACAATATCAAGGTTCCGAGATCAACAATTAACATACGGAAGTAGTAGGAACTGAACTGAGACTTAAATCCAACAATCTTATAAGTCTACTGATTAGTAACACGTGATCCTAATAGAAAGAAGAGATAGCCTAGTTCTTAATCCCCGCAGGAAAGATAAGATGACTCAGATCAGAAGGGCATGAGGTATAAGGAGTAAAAAGAGCCTTACGTTCCATCCCACAATCAATTCCCTTATATAACTAAAGAATTTCTAGACTCAACTTCGACCAGTTTGGCTTGGTAATCCTACAGGCAGTCAAGCTCTGATACCAACGCTGTCAGGACCCCGACTCAATGCCACATCGATCTA
>NW_021190919.1:0-1149 GCF_002162155.2 Triticum dicoccoides | reverse complement strand
TCCTTGCTTGCGAGTACTTTGGATGAGTACTCACGGTTGCTTTCTCCCCCCTTTTCCCCCTTTCCTTTCTTTCTGGTTGTCGCAACCAGATGCTGGAGTCCAGGAGCCAGACGCCACCGTCGACGACGACCCCTACTACACCGGAGGTGCCTACTACTACGTGCTGCCCGCTGACGACGACCTGGAGTAGTTAGGAGGATCCCAGGCAGGAGGCCTGCGCCTCTTTCGATCTGTATCCCAGTTTGTGCTAGCCTTCTTAAGGCACACTTGTTTAACTTATGTCTGTACTCAGATATTGTTGCTTCCGTTGACTCGTCTATGATCGAGCACTTGTATTCGAGCCCTCGAGGCCCCTGGCTTGTATTATGATGCTTGTATGACTTAATTTATTTGTAGAGTTGTGTTGTGATATCTTCCCGTGAGTCCCTGATCTTGATCGTACACATTTGCGTGCATGATTAGTGTACGATTGAATCGGGGGCGTCACAAGTTGGTATCAGAGCCGACTGCCTGTAGGAATCCCCCTTCCACACTCCTTGGCCGAAGTTGAGTCTAGCCATTGCAAAACTTTTACTAACTTGGCTGTGTGCCTTATGGGCCCACGTCGCCATTGGGTGGTAGTAGGATCTTTTACTCCTCGACCTATACTCTGGAACTCTTATTTCTCTTCTATTCGAGTTAAATGATTTTTGCTAAAATCTAACATTAGGATCTCGTTATCACTTTCACCCGGAGAGCCCCTTATTAATGATGATCGTCTGCGGCACGTGAAGACCCTGAAGATACTCTCCGTTGTTAACCCGAGAACTTATGTTCATCGCATTTGCAATTCCCCTTCCACCGTCAACCCTTATGGATAACTACTTGCAGTTGTTATTCTTACATTCATCCCCAGTTGGTCTTGTTATTACCAGATACCTCGAAACACTCGTCGTTGTCTCGATAATCCTTGAGATTATCACCTTGCTGTTCCTTGTCACCTGAATACCCCTATGGATAATTCTCGCACTTATCGAGTATCCGCTCATCCCCCAGTTGTTCATGTGTTTCACAATGGTCTTCGAAATACTATTTGATCCTCCAAAAATCCTTAATAGCTTATTGCTCTGCAATACTTGTCTGCTTGCATTATGGATGCTTCCCATTGGC
>NW_021190918.1:0-944 GCF_002162155.2 Triticum dicoccoides | reverse complement strand
CTTTATTTATTTTATTTTGTGATTAACTTTATTATAAAAATAGTTTTTTCCTGTTTTTTTATTTGTTTTTTGCATTATTTATTTTCTTTTGTTTTTTGCTTTTATTTTTAATTCTGTTTGCTTTTAGGTTAGCAAAATTATAAACTTTCTGTTAGTGCCATTAGTTTTAGAAAAATTATAAACTTTCTGTTAGTGCCATTAGTTTTCAAATTTGAATAGTTAAAATTTGAATTCTTTGAAAATTGTTTGAATCACAAGTTTGTGATTAACTTACTAAAAAAATGAGAATAGATGCGCTTATAGAGAAAATTCAACCTAAATTCCTAGTAAATTTCTATGAATTTCAGAGAAATTCACTATGAATTTTGGTTAAACTTTTCTCTATTAGGGGATCTATTTTCACTTTGAGAGGAGCTCAACAAGGCAGAGAGGGAAGGGCTTATAAACCGGTGTGAGCCCCCTTCGGTTGGCGAGGTGGGACTAAACTCGGCCCGCAACGAGGACCAACTCTTTAGTCCCGGTTTGTGGCACAAACCGAGACTAATGGTCATGGGCCAGGGGCGAGGAGCAAAATTATAAACTTTCTGTTAGTGCCATTAGTTTTAGAAAGTTGAAAGTTGGCATGGGCCAGGGACTAATGGTCATGGTATTACGAGGGCCGAACCATAAGACATGAAAGCATTTCAAATGAACTCTGAAAAAGTTGAAAGTTGGGATGGTATCATAATTTCACCCACATAGCATGTGCATGTACAAAACGGACAATGGTAGCATGTTCGTGTGTTACAAAGTTGCGGGAGAAAGTCTTCACTTTTTCTTCGCTTGTGTCATTTGCTTATTGCACCGTAACCATGGATAATCTTCATTGTTTATCAGGATGCTTGGGTCAGCCTTGACATTGAAGGGAGGAATTTCATGAAACTTTTCATAATCTTCAGACATGT
>NW_021190917.1:0-1400 GCF_002162155.2 Triticum dicoccoides | reverse complement strand
TGGGATCTGGCACAAGAGGTAAAGTTTAGACCCCTCGAAGATAACCTATACACTATGCAGTTCTCGTGCTTGGGTGACTGGGACAGAGTAATGCAAGATGGACCTTGGAATTACAAGGGTTATGCGGTGATCATTGCACCGTATGATGGGTTCACAAAGCCGTCCCAGATCAAGCTTGACACCATTGAGATATGGGCACAGATTCATGATCTTCCTGATGGGTTTTGCCCCATGCTGAAGGCAATGGCAGGGAAGATTGGCGAGGTGATTTTAGTGGAACCTAAGTCTCACGACTTTGAGGGAAACTTCTATAGGGTTCGAGTTAAGATTGATGTCAATAAGCCTCTGAAGAACGCTACTTCAATTGTCAAAGAAAACAAGCGACAGATCTTTCTGGTGAAGTACGAACGCCTTCCTGACTGGTGTGCAGTGTGTGGCCATCTAGGTCACCAGTTCAAGGAGCATGGGGATGGGATTCATCCTCCAAAGGCCCTGGTTTTCAAGGAGCTGCGAGCAAGCTGGTTCCGTGGGGCTGGAAGAGGGCCAGGAGAAGGTCGTGCTCGCAGAGGCGGCTTAGGCCGTGGTGCAGCGAGGGGCGGCGCTGGTTTTGGCCCAGGCAGAGGCATGTCCCAGCAGCCACAGCAGCATGAAGGTCATGGAGGAAGATGATGCAGCTAGGAAGAGGTCGCTGGGGGGCAAAACAGGAGGTAGGAATTTTGCGAAGGGGCCAAGGTCCGATGCTCTTATGCTGCCGTCGCCTCCAGTAGTTCCCCCAAGCCCTACATCGCGCCAAGATCAGAAGAGAGCCAAAGTTGCCAGCAATGAGAAGGGTTTACCAAAGAAAAACCTCACCGACATGACTAAGGAAGCGCCCATCGCGGAGACCCAGAGCGGCCTCCGCGGGGCACAATGAGTATATTGTGTTGGAACTGTCGTGGGGTGGGTAGACCTGCGACAGTTCGCGAGCTTTGCGACCTTGCAAAGCAGTTTACCCCGGCAGTACTTTGTATAGTGGAAACTCAACTAGACAGGGTGCGTGTCGAAAATTTGAAATCTTCTTTTGGTTATGATAATAGTTTTGCTGTAAGCAGTGCTGGTAGAAGTGGAGGTTTAGGCGTGTTTTGGAATAATGAAATAAAGCTGAAAGTTGATGGTTACTCTCGGTATCACATTGATGCATTAATTGATGAATCAGGCCCAAATCCTTGGAGACTAACATGTGTCTATGGAGAAGCACAGGTGGCGTCAAGGCAAAATACGTGGGACACTCTCAGAAATATCGCAGGGATGTCTCCTTTACCATGGCTCCTCATAGGAGATTTTAACGAAGTATTGTACGCGGGAGAGCATGATGGTGTGGGGCAGAGAAGTCAAAGCCAGATTGCTTCCTTCAGATCAGT
>NW_021190916.1:0-1198 GCF_002162155.2 Triticum dicoccoides | reverse complement strand
ACGATTTCCGGATAATACAGTTATAGCATGAATAAAAGACAATTATCATGAACAAGGAAATATAATAATAATACTTTTATTATTGCCTCTAGGGCATATTTCCAACAGTCTCCCACTTGCACTAGAGTCAATAATCTAGTTCACATCGCCATGTGATTAACACTCACAGGTCACATCGCCATGTGACTAATACCCAAGAGTTTACTAGAGTCAGTAGTCTAGTTCACATCACTATGTGATTAACACTCAATGAGTTTTATGTTTGATCATGTTGCTTGTGAGAGAGGTTTTAGTCAACGGGTCTGAACCTTTCAGATCCGTGTGTGCTTTACAAATCTCTATGTCATCTCCTAGATGCAGCTACCACACTCTATTTGGAGCTATTCCAAACAACTGTTCTACTTGGAGCTATTCTAAATTATTGCTCCATTATATGTATCCGGTCTCTCTACTCAGAGCTATCCGGATAGGTGTCAAGCTTGCATCATCGTAACCTTTACGACGAACTCTTTTACCACCTCCATAATCGAGAAAATTTCTTAGTCCACTAGTTACTAAGGATAACTTTGACCGCTGTCCTGTGAGCCATTCTTGGATCACTCTTGTACCCCTTGACTGACTCATGGCAAGGCACACTTCAGGTGCGGTACACAGCATAGCATACTGAAGAGCCTACGTCTTAAGCATAGGGGACGACCTTCGTCCTTTCTCTCTATTCTGTCGTGGTCGAGCTTTAAGTCTTAACTTCGTACCTTACAATTCAGGCAAGAACTCCTTCTTTGACTGGTCCATCTTGAACACCTTCAAGATCATGTCAAGGTATGTGCTCATTTGAAAGTATTATTAATCATTTTGATCTATCCTTATAGATCTTGATGCTCAATGTTCAAGTAGCTTAATCCAGGCTTTCCATTGAAAAACACTTTCAAAATAACCCTATATGCTTTCCAGAAATTCTACGTCATTTCTGATCAACAATATGTCAACAACATATACTCATCAGAAATTCTATAGTGCTCCCACTCACTTCTTTGGAAATACAAGTTTCTCATAAACTTTGTACAAACCCAAAATTTTTGATCATCATCAAAGCATACATTCCAACTCCGAGATGCTCACTCCAGTCCTTAGAAGGATTGCTGGAGCTTTGCATACTTATTAGCATCTTTCGGGATTGACAAAACCTTCCGGTTGTATC
>NW_021190915.1:0-2368 GCF_002162155.2 Triticum dicoccoides | reverse complement strand
TTAGCCATTGCAACTTCGTGTACTTTGTTTGTGTCCAACGACCAGACCAAGACCGTTTACGGATCCCCACCTTTATCAATACTTCATCTATATTCGCAATATTCAGATTGCTTTATCATATTCTTGCTTGTTCTTCGATTGCTTGCAGGAATAGACCTTCGTGGTCAGGTTGATTGTGCTCTGGCGTGGTCAATAACCTCTCGGAGTTGGTTTAGCGATTGCTAAGGCGCAACGTCGTGCACGTTTGTAGTCGAATCGTCAAAGTCGTCTCCACCAAATCGATAGTTATCATCTCATCGAAAGATCGGGACACCCCCGCCTCTATCAAGTGGTATCAGTTTTCAGGTTGCTCGGTGAGAATTTCCAGTTTTTCCTAGATTAGATTTATTTTCTTACCTATTGTCCAAGAAAAAGCCACAAAACAAAAGTTAGATCTATTCATCCTTTGTCCTAGCCAGACTGAGTCTTTGCAATTTTCTTTTCATTGTTTGCATTATTGAATTATCGGTTGCATCGCCGTGTCGAGTTGCTGGTCTTAGTGTCTAGTTCCTTTAGAGTTTCGAGTTCTGTTCACATTAGTCACGCAGCCGCTGCATCATTATCCCATCCGCTGTCCACCATCACATCCACCAATTTCCACCACGTGCTACGCACTGTTTATTGTCATAATCATAGTTGAGGTCACTCACATCTTCGCCTGATCGAATCTGCATCTTATCTAGTTTGTCTTGGAAAGAGGGAGAAAAAGAAGATAAAGAAAAAAAAGAGAGAAAAAAGGAAAGAAAAAAAAAGAAAAAGAGGGAGAAGAAAAAGAAAAAAAAGCGTGAGAAAAAAAAGAGAGAAGAAAAAAAATTGGATCTATCTAGAATCAATCTCGTACCTGAATTCGGATTGGAATCTGTTTTGTGCATTGTTTAGTAAAACAGGCATAACTTCCTCCTACGAAGTCCGTTTTGGCTCCACAAGTACTCAAATTAAAGCTAGCGACTAGACGCATCTTAATAGTTACAAAAGCTAGTTCAATATTTGGCGCCTCAAAATCAGCTTCTAAATAGGTCTTTTTGCCCTCCAAAGTTCGCGCATACAGTTTGTTCCAGTTTTTCAGGCCAGTTTTAAAATTCTTTGACTCCTCATATCAATTCAGAATTGAGTGATTCTTTTTGCTTCGGAAAGCTTGAGTTAGTAGCAAATTTTTCAAGAGGAAAGTTGGAGAGAGAGTTGTTGATAGAGGCAAAGGTGTCCCGTCTTTCGATGAGATGGTGGATTTCGCTTTGGTGGAAGTCGACTTTGACGATCCGACTACGAACGTGCGAGGACGTCGCGCCTTAGCAATCGCTAAACCAACTCCGAGAGGTTATTGACCACGCCGGAGCACGATCAACCTGACCACGAGGGTCTGTTTCCTGCGAGCAAACGAAGAACAAGCAAGAAACTAAGATTGCAATCTGGATATTGCGAATATAAGATGAAAGCTTTATTGATCAAGGTGGGGTTCTGTGACGCCTTTGTCTGGTCGTTGAACACAAACGAAGTACGCGAAATTGCAGCTATGGCGAACTTTTAATCTAAACAAAACCCAAAGTCTAAACGATGCCCTAAGGGCTGTATATATGGAGGAAGTGGGGGGAATTTCGTGGCCCTTGGTGGAGGGGTCCGAAATCAACCCTATCTCTTGTTTCCCCACACATACGGACTCTAAAAATAGCCTATACTTATGTATTTCGAAATTACATGGGCCTGGCCCAATAATAAGGTGACGCAGCACCTAAAATAGCCTCGGGACGAAATTTAGGAAGTGGCATCTTGTATATTTCGTCCAAGGCTTCATGCACCCATTATGGTGGCTTCAAAGTCCTGAAATCATCACTTGTAACTCCGTTCTTGTTCCCCTTGCACAATGCCATCATCTCCATGCTTGTTCTTGCTCCAATGTTCATCCTTCTCCAAGCTAGGCCCTTCATTTGTAAGCAAAACAAATGTATCCAATTTAGGCAGCATCATATTCTCATGAACATTAGAATCATTACCAAGAAACGAAAGTACCTGGTAATTTAGTTGGCGTGCACGAGCTCTAGTAATTGGTCCAGTATGTATAGCAGCAGGGGCTGTGGGTGTAACAATTGTATTGATGTCCTCATCATCCTCCCCTTCTTGAAATGAAGTCGTCCTCGACGGAAGTTCATCTTCCTCACCCAAATAAGGCTTCAAATCTGCAATGTTAAAAGTGGGACTAACCCCAAAATCTGCAGGCAGCTCAAGTTTATATGCATTATCATTTATTTTCTCTAACACCTTAAAGGGACCATCAGCACGTGGCATTAGCTTTGATTTGCGCAAATCAGGAAATCTATCCTTACGCAAATGTAAC
>NW_021190914.1:0-1305 GCF_002162155.2 Triticum dicoccoides | reverse complement strand
GGTGAGTGCGAGGAATTATCCGAAGGGGTGTATTCATGGGGCAAAGAACTGCAAGGCAGTAAGCTCAACGGATTCTTGAAGCAATAGAGAATTTTGGGGCATCTTGTAATAACAAGAGCATCGAGGAATGATTGTATGGACGGCAAGTGTATGCAGCTATCCATGGGGATTTATCGGTGGTAGAGAAATGCAATGGCAAAGGGCACAAGGGTCTCGGGAAAACATCGAGGAGTATCTGCAGAATCTTCTGGCGAAGCAAGCGATCATCTGCAGTGAAGGGGCTCTCCGGGAGGAAGTGGTTACGAGATCCTAGAGTCAGAGTTAGTAAAATCTTTAACCCGAATAGAAGAGAGTTCAGAGTCCCAGAGTATAGACGAGGAATAAAAGATCCTAATACCACCCAATGGTGACGTGGGCCCGTAAGCCACACATCCAATGTTAGTAAAAGTTTTTTTTTAGTGACTAGACTCAACTTCGGCCAAGGAGTTGGAAAGGGGGCTACCTACAGGCAGTCGGCTCTGATACCAACTTGTGACGCCCTCGATTCAATCGTACACTAATCATACACGCAAATGTGTACGATCAAGATCAAGGACTCACGGGAAGATATCACAACACAACTCTAGACACAAATTAAAATAATACAAGCTTTATATTACAAGCCAGGGGCCTCGAGGGCTCGAATATATAAGCTCGAAAACACAAGAGTCAGCGGAAGCAACAATATCTGAGCACAGACATGAGTTAGACAAGTTTGCCTTAAGAAGGCTAGCACAAAACAACAACGATCGAAAAGGCAAGGCCTCCTGCCTGGGAGCCTCCTAACTACTCTTGGTCGTCGGCGTCCGTCACGTGGTAGTAGGCACCCTCGGGGTAGCAGCAGCCGTCAAAGGTGGCATCTGGCTCCTGGACTCCACCATCTGGTTGCAACAACCAGAAAGAAGAAAGAAGGGGGAAAAGGGGGAGCAAAGCAACCGTGAGTACTCATCCAAAGTACTCGCAAGCAAGGATCTACACTACATATGCAACATTATCAAAGGAAGGCTGTATATGTGGACTGGGCTGCAGAAATGCCGCAATAGAGAGAAGGCCTAGTCCTATCGAAGACTAGCATCTTCTCGAACCCACCATCTTGCAGCAACAGGAGGGAGTAGAGTAGCATAAAGTAAAGCGGTAGTAGTGTTATCAACCTCGGCCAGAGATCCTTTCTCGACTCCCTGCGAGAAAGCAATCCCAGAGCCATACTATCCAGTTATCATCACAATCAAATCCTCATCACCATCCAGTTCTCATCACAAGTATCCA
>NW_021190913.1:0-1149 GCF_002162155.2 Triticum dicoccoides | reverse complement strand
GCAATAATAAAAGTATTATTATTATATTTCCTTGTTCATGATAATTGTCTTTTATTCATGCTATAACTGTATTATCCGGAAATCGTAATACACGTGTGAATACATAGACCACAATATGTCCCTAGTGAGCCTCTAGTTGACTAGCTCGTTGTGATCAACAGATAGTCATGGTTTCCTGGCTATGGACATTGGATGTCGTTGATAACGGGATCACATCATTAGGAGAATGATGTGATGGACAAGACCCAATCCTAAGACTAGCACAAAAGATCGTGTAGTTCATTTGCTAGAGCTTTGCCAATGTCAAGTATCTCTTCCTTCGACCATGTGAGCGTGTAACTCCTGGATACCGTAGGAGTGCTTTGGGTGTATCAAACGTCACAACGTAACTGGGTGACTATAAAGGTGCACTACAGGTATCTCCGAAAGTATCTATTGTTTTATGCGGATCGAGACTGGGATTTGTCACTCCGTGTAAACGGAGAGGTATCTCTGGGCCCACTCGGTAGGACATCATCATATGCGCAATGTGACCAAGGAGTTGATCACGGGATGATGTGTTACGGAACGAGTAAAGTGACTTGCCAGTAACGAGATTGAACAAGGTATTGGATACCGACGATCGAATCTCGGGCAAGTAACATACCGATAGACAAAGGGAATTGAATACGGGATTGATCAAGTCCTTGACATCGTGTTTCATCCGATGAGATCATCGTGGAACATGTGGGAGCCATCATGGGTATCCAGATCCCGCTGTTGGTTATTGACCGGAGAACGTCTCGGTCATGTCTACATGTCTCCCGAACCCGTAGGGTCTACACACTTAAGGTTCGATGACACTAGGGTTATAAAGGAAGTTTGTATGTGGTTACCGAATGTTGTTCGGAGTCCCGGATGAGATCCCGGACGTCACGAGGAGTTCCGGAATGGTCCGGAGGTAAAGATTTATATATGGGAAGTCCTATTTTGGCCACCGGAAAATGTTCGGGATTTTTCGGTATTGTACCGGGAAGGTTCTAGAAGGTTCCGGAGTGGGGCCCACCTGCATGGGGGGACCCACATGGACGTGGGTAGTGGGGGCAAGGCCCCACACCCCTGGTCAAGGCGCACCAAGATCCCCCCTTAGAAGGAATAAGATCATATCCC
>NW_021190912.1:0-1145 GCF_002162155.2 Triticum dicoccoides | reverse complement strand
CGGGACCACCGGAAGGGTCCCGGGGGCCCACCGGGTGGGGCCACCTGCCCCGGGGGGCCACATGGGCTGTAGGGGGTGCGCCTTGGCCTACATGGGCCAAGGGCACCAGCCCCTAGAGGCCCATGCGCCAAGATATAGGAAAAAGGGGAGAGTCCTAAAGGGGGAAGGCACCTCCGAGGTGCCTTGGGGAGGATGGACTCCTTCCCCCTCTTAGCCGCACCCCTTCCTTGGAGGAAGGGGCAAGGCTGCGCCTCCCCCCTCTCCCCTGCCCCTATATATAGTGGAGGGGAGGGAGGGCATCCATACCTGAGCCCTTGGCGCCTCCCTCCCTCCCGTGACACCTCCTCCTCTCCCGTAGGTGCTTGGCGAAGCCCTGCAGGATTGCCACGCTCCTCCATCACCACCACGCCGTTGTGCTGCTGCTGGATGGAGGCTTCCTCAACCTCTCCCTCTCTCCTTGCTGGATCAAGGCGTGGGAGACATCGTCGAGCTGTACGTGCATTGAACGCGGAGGTGTTGTCCGTTCGGCACTAGGATCATCGGTGATCTGAATCACGACGAGTACGACTCCATCAACCCCGTTCACTTGAACGCTTCCGCTTAGCGATCTACAAGGGTATGTAGATGCACTCCCTTTTCTACTCGTTGCTGGTCTCTCCATAGATAGATCTTGGTGTTACGTAGGAAATTTTTTGAATTTCTGCTACGTTCCCCAACAGTGGCATCATGAGCTAGGTCTATTGCGTAGATTCTTTGCACGAGTAGAACACAAAGTAGTTGTGGGCGTCGATATTGTTCAATATGCTTGCCGTTACTAGTCTTATCTTGATTCGGCGGCATCGTGGGATGAAGCGGCCCGGACCAACCTTACATGTACGCTTACGTGAGACCGGTTCCACCGACAAACATGCACTAGTTGCATAAGGTGGCTGGCGGGTGTCTGTCTCTCCCACTTTAGTCGGATCGGATTCGATGAAAAGGGTCCTTATGAAGGGTAAATAGCAATTGGCATATCACGTTGTGGTTCATGCGTAGGTAAGAAACGTTCTTGCTAGAAACCCATAGCAGCCACGTAAAACATGCAAACAACAATTAGAGGACGTCTAACTTGTTTTTGCAGGGTATGCTATGTGATGTGATATGGC
>NW_021190911.1:0-1510 GCF_002162155.2 Triticum dicoccoides | reverse complement strand
ATGGGACATTTGTACAATCCACATATGAAGATAAGGAAGAAAGAGATGTTTATTTGCTGTCCAAAAAGTTCTCTCACGTCACTTTTGGCCCAAGAGAAGATAGAGTCCAAGTCTCTCACGTTCTGGATTCAGATTCGGACTGCACAGACATACCTGACTCAAAACGCACACAAGTTTTTCATACGGACTCCGAATTGGGTGATTCTTTTTTTGTTGGAAACTAGATTTCGTGCACTTTCCAACCCAATTGGAATCACCTTCAAATTCGTCCGGAGCGTTGAGTTGTGGACGAAACAATCTGATGCTGCAGCAGAATCCGAGTCAAACTACAAGTCCAAAGGTGTTACATCACCTCCACTTGGGCCCATGAGCCTTGTACGACCTAGGATTAGTTTTAGGCTGCCTTGGGACGTCCTCCCACCTCCTTGGCCGCCACCCCTTGCTCCTATATAAGTAGATCCATCTAGTAGCTTTTTCCTGGGGATTTGTTTAGTTAAAAGTTAGCCATTGCAACTTCGTGTACTTCGTTTGTGTCCAACGACCAGACCAAGACCGCTTCCGGATCCCCACCTTTATCAATACTTCATCTATATTCGCAATATTCAGATTGCTTTATCATATTCTTGCTTGTTCTTCGATTGCTTGCAGGAATAGACCTTCGTGGTCAGGTTGATTGTGCTTCGGCGTGGTCAATAACCTCTCGGAGTTGGTTTAGCGATTGCTAAGGCGCAACGTCGTGCACGTTTGTAGTCGGATCGTCAAAGTCATCTTCACCAAATCGATAGTTATCATCTCACCGAAAGATCGGGACACCCCGCCTGATAGAGGCGGAGGTGTCCCGTCTTTCGATGAGATGGTGGATTTCGCTTTGGTGGAAGTCGACTTTGACGATCCGACTACGAACGTGCGAGGACGTCGCGCCTTAGCAATCGCTAAACCAACTCCGAGAGGTTATTGACCACGCCGGAGCACGATCAACCTGACCACGAGGGTCTGTTTCTTGCGAGCAAACGAAGAACAAGCAAGAAACTAAGATTGCAATCTGGATATTGCGAATATAAGATGAAAGCTTTATTGATCAAGGTGGGGTTCTGTAACGCCTTTGTCTGGTCGTTGAACACAAACGAAGTACGCGAAGTTGCAACTATGGCGAACTTTTAATCTAAACAAAACCCAAAGTCTAAACGATGCCCTAAGGGCTGTATATATGGAGGAAGAGGGGGGAATTTCGTGGCCCTTGGTGGAGGGGTCCGAAATCAACCCTATCTCTTGTTTCCCCACACATACGGACTCTAAAAATAGCCTATACTTATGTATTTCGAAATTACATGGGCCTGGCCCAATAATAAGGTGACGCAGCACCTAAAATAGCCTCGGGACGAAATTTATGAAGTGGCATCTTGTATATTTCGTCCAAGGCTTCATGCACCCATTATGGTGGCTTCAAAGTCCTGAAATCATCACTTGTAACTCCGTTCTTGTTCCCCTTGCGCATGCCATCATCTCCGTG
>NW_021190910.1:0-814 GCF_002162155.2 Triticum dicoccoides | reverse complement strand
GGTTTACCGCAGAACGGATTATACTGCCCCAACATGAATTTATCATGATTTATAATCAAAGTTGGTGGAAATAATAATCATTAAAAGATATCATACCTATGATGGTTGATCACCCTGTTGGTTTACCAAACTAGTGTAATGAGGGTTATAACCCACAACCGGAACCTTGATAAGTATCAGATGTTACCGGTTTATAAATAAAGTTGGACCGGGTGTTGTTAAAAACACCGGATAGTATACTGGCGACTTATAGTCAAAACCAAGCCAGTTTAATGAACACCGGTGCATTAGAACCATAAAGTATGATAAGTGGAATTAAATAAACCTAAAAAATCAAGAGGTTTTGAATTGGCATAATTGTGGCATTGTGCCGATCAAGAGAGTTTAAGCTATGGTACGGATACGACCAAAGCCCCCAAGTGATCATCCTGGTGGCCTTACGCCTACCAAGAGGGTATAAGCTGTGGTTCGAATATGTCTATGCCCCCAAGTGATTTCCCTGGTGGCCTTATGCCTATCAAGAGGGTTTAAGGTATGGTTCGAATACGACCAAGCCCCCAAGTGATTTCCCCGGTGGCCTTACGCCTATCAAGAGGGTTTAAGCTATGGTTCGAATACGACCAAGCCCCCAAGTGATTTCCCTGGTGGCCTTACGCCTATCAAGAGGGTTTAAGCTATGGTTCGAATATGACCAAGCCCCCAAGTGATATTGTGGTTGTGCCCAAGGGATACCTATATTTGAGTTGTGCTTTTACAACAGACTCTCTTTGCTCCTTTCAACTTGAGTAGGAATATATATATATATATATATATA
>NW_021190909.1:0-1444 GCF_002162155.2 Triticum dicoccoides | reverse complement strand
CCACCCTACATCATCTAGGTTCTCTATGATTTGCACAGGGTCAAATTTCTTCATCTTTTCTCATAGATCTAGTTTAGTGGCTCATGGATTTGTACACAAGCCACATGATTTGCATTTTGTATAGATGGATTTGATGGTGAGGCTAATAGTTTTTTTTATGATTTGTCATCGGATTTGACCTACGAGGATTGTCTATACTTTGCAATCATGTATTGCATCCGACAACTATTTTAAGACATACTATAAATCAATCTTCATGGTGTGTTTTTCAATGGTTTCTTCTTGTGATTTGATCGCCATGTGTGAGAAGTTCGGTAAGGTCATGGGTTGAGGCATAGCCTTGCAGCCTTGTGTATTTGACGGAAGGATCGGTGGAAGTATTTTGATATCTCGTATGTGTGAAATAAAATTACTTCATAGATGTCTATTTGTCTTATTCGTGATCTTTGTCCCTGCAAGTACCCAGAATCACAAAGATCGAGCCACACAGAAGCTAGGGGCAGATAGACCATGAAACGCCATTCTGAACACCAGTTATAGAAAGGTTTAGTACGGTGGCGTGAATCCTATCTCTGGGGATACCAGAGGTGTAGTCATTAAACGCCCAATGCTTTTATCTAATTTATCTTAATAACCAAGGCAACCCCACATGACAGATAGGTCCTTCGGTTGGATAACTAACTCTTCATGCAGGACGCGTGCCGGTCAAGGCAAAATTTGGACACATCCCACACTTCAAGACATTGCAAGCACATCCTGATGTTGACTTCCAGAGCACCAACGATCATCATGATGATATCATTTGCAAATATATGGTTGTAAGAACAAGACCTCATACTCATGCCTGTTTTTATTTATAAGAGTTCAATTGCGCAACTTGATTTGATCTGGTTCAAGAACTGAAATTTAATTCTCTTGCAAAGCTTGCTAGAAATCCTTGTATTCAAGGCACGCTTCCTCTCGTGTTTCGATAACTTAGGGTCACCTCTAGGGACAAAGGCAAGAATCCTTTTTTCTCCTTTACAGGATCACTAAAGGGACTCATCAAACTTTTTTCTCACGCCGTTTGTCGGTGTCAAAACCAGCGGATCTCGGGTAGGGGGTATGGAACTGTGGATCTTGGATCGATGGGGAACAAGGGATGCCGAACACGATATTTACCCAGGTTTAGGCCCTCTCTAATAGGTAATACCCTACGTCCTACTTAATTATATTGCTTGTGTATATGGGGGTTACAGAGTTGATCTACCTCGAGATCAGAGGAACTAAACCCTAACTAGTAGGATGGCGATTGTTCTCCTAGCCTCTACGGACTGAACCCCCTTGTTTATATAGACACCAGGGGTACTAGGGTTTATAGAGAGTCGGTTACATCAAGGAAACACCAATCTTCCATCTTGACTTGGGGTACAGACCAAGGCACAAAAGGTCTTCGGTCCAGATA
>NW_021190908.1:0-1285 GCF_002162155.2 Triticum dicoccoides | reverse complement strand
TTCTTCTTGAAGTTCCCCTTCTTCCTTCTGCCCCTTTTCTTGAAACTAGTGGTCTTGTCTACCATCAACACTTGATGTTTTTCTCGATTTCTACCTTCGTCAATTTCCGCATTACGAAGAGCTTGGGAATCGTTTCCGTTATCCCTTGCATGTCATAGTTCATCACGAAGTTCTACTAACTTGGTGATGGTGACTAGAGAATTCTGTCAATCACTATCTTATCTGGAAGATTAACTCCCACTTGATTCAAGCGATTGTAGTACTCAGACAATCTGAGCACATGCTCACTAGTTGAGCGATTCTCCTCCATCTTTTAGCTATAGAACTTGTTGGAGACTTCATATCTCTCAACTCGGGTATTTGCTTGAAATATTAGCTTCAACTCCTGGAACATCTCATATGGTCCATGACATTCAAAACGTCTTTGAAGTCCCGATTCTAAGCCGTTAAGCATGGTGCACTTAAACTATCAATTAGTCATCATATTGAGCTAGCCAAACGTTCATAACGTCTGCATTTGCTCCTGCAATAGGTCCGTCACCTAGCGGTGCATTAAGGACATAATTCTTCTGTGCAGCAATGAGGATTTAACCTCAGATCACGGATCAAATCCGCAACATTGCTACTAACATTTTTCAACACAATTTTCTCTAGGAACATATCAAAATAAACACAGGGAAGCAACAACGCGAGCTATTGATCTACAACATGATTTGCAAAATACTACCAGGACTAAGTTCATGATAAATTTAAGTTCAATTTAATCATATTACTTAAGAACTCCCACTTAGACAGACATCCCTCTAATCCTCTAAGTGATCACGTGATCCAAATCAACTAAACCATATCCGATCATCACGTGAGATGGAGTAGTTTCATCGGTGAACATCATTATGTTGATCATATCTACTATATGATTCACGCTCGACCTTTCGGTCTCCGTGTTCCGAGGCCATATCTGCATATGCTAGGCTCGTCAAGTTTAACCTGAGTATTCTGCGTGTGCAAAAACTGGCTTGCACCCGTTGTAGATGGACGTAGAGCTTATCACACCCGATCATCACGTGGTGTCTGGGCACGACGAACTTTGGCAACGGTGCATACTCAGGGAGAACACTTCTTGATAATTTAGTGAGAGATCATCTTATAATGCTACCGTCAATCAAAGCAAGATAAGATGCATAAAAGGATAAACATCACATGCAATCAATATAAGTGATATGATATGGCCATCATCATCTTGTGCTTGTGATCTCCATCTCCGAAGCACCGTCATGATCACCAT
>NW_021190907.1:0-2695 GCF_002162155.2 Triticum dicoccoides | reverse complement strand
CATCAAATAGCCATTAGGGCAAAACAGATCTCCTCAAACATCATAGGATAGCCATACATCATTGGGAAATAATATATAGCGTTGAGAACCATGTTTAAGTAGAGATTACAGCGGGTAAGAGAGAGGTTACACCGCTGCATAGAGGGGGGAAGAGTTGGTGATGATGGCGGTGAAGTTGTTGGTGAAGATGGCGGTGATGATGATGGCCCCGGCAGCGCTCCGGCGCCACCGGAAGCAAGGGGGAGAGGGCCCCCCTTCTTCTTCTTCCTTGACCTCCTCCCTAGATGGGAGAAGGGTTTCCCCTCTGGTCCTTGGCTCCCATGGTGTGAGAGGGGCGAGAGCCCCTCCGAGATTGGATCTATCTCTCTGTCTCTCTCTGTTTCTGCGTTCTCTCCTGGCTCTGTTTCACCGTTTCGTATATATATGGAGATCCGTAACTCCGATTGGCCTGAAACCTTCGCCGTGATTTTTTCCCGAATATTAGCTTTCTTGCGGCAAAAGAAGAGCGTCAACCGCCTTACGGTGGGCTCACGAGGGTAGGGGCATGCCCTAAGGGGGGGTGCCACCCTACCTCGTGACCACCTCGGGCACTGGTTCACGTTGATCTTCCTTCTGATTTTTCCATATTTTCCAAAAATAAGCTCCGTTCGTTTTTATCCCGTTTGGACTCCGTTTTATATGGATATTCTGCGAAACCAAAAACATGCAACAGACAGGAACAGGCACTAGGCACTGGATCAATATGTTAGTCCCAAAAATAATATAAAAAGTTGCCAAAAAGTATATGAAAGTTGAATAATATTGG
This sequence comes from Triticum dicoccoides, assembly GCF_002162155.2. Lineage (NCBI taxonomy): Eukaryota > Viridiplantae > Streptophyta > Magnoliopsida > Poales > Poaceae > Triticum > Triticum dicoccoides. Next base: position 1,890 of record NW_021190907.1, on the reverse strand, counting down.
CATGGAACAATCAAAAATTATAGATACGACGGAGACGTATGAGCATCCCCAAGCTTAATTCCTGCTCGTCCTCGAGTAGGTAAATGATAAAAAATATAATATTTGATGTGGAATGCTACCTAGCATAATCTTGATCATATGTCTAATCATGGCATGAATATTAAGACACGAGTGATTCAAAGCAATAGTCTATCCTTTGACATTAAGACAATAATACTTCAAGCATACCAACCAAGCAATTATGTCTTATTGAAATAACATAGCCAAAGAAAGCTCATCCCTACAAAATCATATAGTCTCGCTATGCTCCATCTTCACCACACAAAGCATTCACATCATGCACAACCCCGATGACAATCCAAGCAATTGTTTCATACTTTTGACGTTTCTCAAACCTTTTCAACTTCCACGCAATACATGAGCGTAAGCCATGGACATAGCACTAGAGGTGGAATAGAATATGATGGTGGGGGTTATGTGGAGAAGACAAAAAAGGAGAAAGTCTCACATCAACGTGGCTAATCAACGGGCTATGGAGATGCCCATCAATTGATGTCAATGTGAGGAGTAGGGACTGCCATGGAATAGATGCACTAGAGCTATAAGTGTATGAAAGCTCAAACTGAAACTAAGCGGGTGTGCATCCAACTTGCTTGCTCATGAAGACCTAGGGCATTTGAGGAAGCCCATCGTTGGAATATACAAGCCAAGTTCTATAATGAAAATTCCCATTAGTATATGAAAGTGATAACTCAAGAGACTCTCTATATGAAGAACATGGTGCTACTTTGAAGCACAAGTGTGGTAAAAGGATAGTAACATTGCCCCTTTTTCTTTTTCTTTTCTTTTTTTTGCGGGCTTCTTTGGCCCCCCTTTTTTTAATTTAGGCTTCTTTGGCCTCTCTCTTTTTTGGGAAATGCTCTAATAATGATGAGCATCACACTTTTATTTACTTACAACTCAATATTACAACTTGATACTAGAACAAAGATATGACTCTATATGAATGCCTCCGGCGGTGTACCGTGATGTGCAATGATCTAGTGTAGCAATGACATAAACAAACGGACAAGCCATGAAAACATCATGCTAGCTATCTTACAATCATGCAAAGCAATATGACGATAAATGCTCAAGTCATGAGTATGATGATGATGGAAGTTGCATGGCAATATATCTCAAAATGGCTATGGAAATGCCATAATAGGTAGGTATGGTGGCTTTTTTGAGGAAGATATAGGGAGGTTTATGTGTGATAGAGCGTATCGTATCACGGGGTTTGGATGCATCGGCGAAGTTTGCACAAACTCTCGAGGTGAGAAAGGGCAATGCACGGTACCGAAGAGGCTAGCAATGATGGAAGGGTGAGAGTGCGTATAATCCATGGACTCAACATTAGTCATAAAGAACTCACATACTTATTGCAAAAATCTATTAGTCATCGAAACAAAGTACTACGTGCATGCTCCTAGGGGGATAGATTGGTAGGAAAAGACCATCGCTCATCGCCGACCGCCACTCATAAGGAAGACAATTAATAAACACCTCATGCTCCGACTTCGTTACATAACGGTTCACCATACGTGCATGCTACGGGACTTTCAAACCTCAACACAAGTATTTCTCAATTTCACAATTACTTAACTAGCACGACTCTAATATCACCATCTTTATATCACAAAACTATTGCAAGGAATCAAACATATCATATTCAGCGATCTACAAGTTTTATGTAGGATTTTATGACTAACCATGTGAATGACCAGTTCCTGTTGAAGAAACGAATCTGAAAACATACCGATATTTGTTGAAGAAAGAGGGGATGCCTCCCCAGCATCCCCAAGCTTAGACGCTTGAGTCTCCTTGAATATTTACTTGGGGTGCCTCGGG
>NW_021190906.1:0-752 GCF_002162155.2 Triticum dicoccoides | reverse complement strand
CTTGTCGCCGGCGACGCCAGCAACGGCGGAGGGCGTCGGAAACGCTCCTTCGACGACCAAATCGGCGACTGAGGGGCTCTACGCGTAGCTGGGAGTCGCCCGCATCCATCTATGCAAACGGGAGGGGCTGAGGTGGCCCGAGCTCACCGGAACGGGGCCCGCAGCGGCGACCGGAGCACGGCGAGGTCGGGGTTGGCGCTAGAGGGCACGGCAGGTCGCACGGGTGGGCGCGCTCGGCTCCTGGAAGGGTGCTGAGCACGTTGCCGTGCTCGGGGGTTAGCTACGGTGGCTCTAGCCCCGTCTGCGTCATCGCCGGCGGCGAGGAACGGTCGGCTCCGACAGTCGGGGCGGTTAGAAGGCACGGACGGGCACGGGGAGAGAGGGGAAATGGACAGGGGCTCACGAGGGGTCGGGAGAGAAGCTCGGTGGGCTCGGGGAAGCCTCTCCAACGGCGAATTGACGACGGCGATCTCCGGGCACCGGAGATGAAGACGACGACGCTCCGGTCGACTGCGGCCTCCTCTGGTCGCGTGCGTCGCGTGTGTAGCTCCACGGGGTCAGGGCGGAGCTCAGGGACGCATACTGGGAGCGAGGGGGTGGCTGTGGCCCCGGTAAACGGCGTCGGCGGCGATGGGCTCCGCTCGGGAAGGGAGCAGAGAGGGGAGGGAGATCCAGAGAGCGAGGGAGAAGTGAGAGGGGGTCGGGGAGGCGCGTGGCGTCGTCCGGGGCGTCGCTGGGGAGGCCAGGGAGGA
>NW_021190905.1:0-2826 GCF_002162155.2 Triticum dicoccoides | reverse complement strand
GCTCAGAGAACTTGGGATTATTCAGACTCAGCCACCGTGCTTATGGTGTGATAACCTTGGTGCCACATACTTGTCTGCAAATCCAGTTTTCCATGCCAAAACAAAGCACATTGAAATAGACTTTCATTTTGTGAGAGAACGTGTTGCCAACAAACAACTTGAGATCAGATTCATACCATCCAAAAATCAGCTTGCAGATGGATTCACTAAAGCTTTGCCGGTGAGAAGTTTTGAATAGTTTAAACGTAATCTCAACTTGTCATAGTTGTGATTATGGGGGAGTGTTAAACGTATATTATACAGGTTGTTTGGCGTGACCTTGAGGTCCACGGCATAGTAGTTAGGAGGTTTAAGTTTTCATGTTTATCTCTCTGTTATCTTCTAAACCCTCCTGCAATATCTCTGGTGGTTAGCCTCGACGCTGCCTCCTCCTGTACCGAACCCCCCTCTATCAATATATACACCACGGGTATCCATGTATGGAGATTGAGACGCTTCCATAATCTTCCACATTCTGAACAAAAGCATGGTCTGCGGTAGCTTAGGTTAGCCCATTTTTTTTAGCCTATTGTTACTCTTACTCGAGAGCTATATATGAGTCCATAGTAGGGAGAAGTTCCTACTGTTTTACCGAAAGAACAGTGCATCAAGTGCATGGATATACTATGAATATTTTTTTTTAAAGTGCATGGACATACTATGAACGTTTGGTGCGCGTAACAAGTGCATCCTTACCGGTAAAACATGATCTAAAGTGCATACCTCCCCAGTGCTACACATCGCCACACGTGTCTAACTGCAGTTTTTGCAAGTGTACCTCCAGGTGCCGTTTCGGCACTAAAGTCAGAGTGCGTCTCATGAACAGTAAATTTAAAACAAATAGCGAAATCTTTTAGAAAAAACTGAAATTTTTGGGGATGCACAACTCATCTTTGCCAAGCGCCGCAGGCGCTCACCACCGTTCTCCACTGGGCGTGACACACCTTCAAGGCCCATGTGCTTGTTCGCCACAACCACCATCGCACGTCAGCGGGGATCGAGCCTACAGATCTTGACACGGTGATCCCATGAAAAGTTGGCTACAATCATTATACTTGGCATTGTTGACGCATCTAGACAAGATGGTCTCGTGAAAGTTGAATTTAGACGTGCAAGGAAGCAGGGTTGTCGAAGCCGGCAAGTGTGTAGGACACAAATGTGTGTGTGTGAGAGAGAGAGGATGCGAGAGTGTGTGAAGAGAGGGAGATAAAGTCATAGAGCTGGTGTCTCTATGTATTTTAAGTCTTGATGTGGTGGAAGGAGATCCGGCGGAGTCACGCAGAACGTGAGCGCTTGAGAGGAGCGGCGGGCACCTGAACGGTGCGGCCGCAGGTGGCAGCACCACAGTAGGCACGCTGCTCGACTCAGGTTGTGCGCGACTGCTCTGTCTTAGGTTAAGTTGGGCTGTTGGGCCCAAATAGTATATGTGGAAAAAAATCTTATATTTTTGGGTGTGCCAGGGCACGCCCGGCACACCCGCTGATTGCGCCAATCCATGCACATATCTATTCGTTTTTACCAAAGAAATTATCCCTCTGTGAAGTAATATAATAAGACTTTTCAAATCAGCAGTGATCTAAAAAGTCTTATACTGAAGTACGAAAGAGTATGATGAATATGTTAAGAGCTTACCAATCTTAAGGGAGAGTTTTTATTTTGAGAAAACACTCAATCTATTCATTTTCAATCATGGCAATACAGCAAACATCATAAATGATAAAAATTACATCCAGATCCGTAGACCACCTAGCGACGAGTACAAACACTGAAGCGAGCCGAAGGCATGCCGCCGTCATTGCCTCTCCCTCGCTTGAGCCGGAAAACTTGTTGTAGTAGACAGTCAGGGAGTCATCGTGCTAAGGCCCCATAGGACCAATGCAGCAGAACAGCAACTGTCGCCGATGAAGAGTAGTATAGATTGGAAGGATCCACCCCGAAAACACATGAACATAGACGGACTACGACCAATTCCGAGTAAATCCACCAAGGATAGATCTGCCTCAGACACACCTCCACACGCTCATCGATGATGCCAAACACACCATCGAGACGGGGGATAGTTGGGGAGAACTTTATTTCATTTTCAGGGAACCGTCGCTGCCTCGTCTTCCGGACAAGAACCCTAACAAAACGCGAAAAAACAACTGAAAACGAAGTTCTCCCGCCGGCAAGGGCCAAGATCCGCTGCGCCTCCATGGCCCTAAGGCCACCAGAGACGAGGCGGACTGACGGCCGCGCCAGCGAGAGGCAGGAAAACCCTAGACTTTTCTTGGTGAAGAGTCAACGTGTTGATGGATAATACCCGTCGTACTTGAATCTCAAGGTAGTGTTGCATGATTGATTACACGCAAGAATACAATGGATCCGTTGAAAAATCTCGTTTTGAAGTCCTATATGCTGAATTTTTGTTTAAGAGGACCCCCTGCCCAATGCAATTGTCAGAAAAGACTACCCGTAAATTAAATTGTCAGAAAAGACCACCTAGTTCATGGCGGCAGGCGCACCAGTCGACACGTGGCGCCTGCCGCCACGCGCGGAGGCGGCTGGCCCCGCCACCACAGGTCCAGGCGACAGGTGGCCTGCCACACGGAATCATCGGGAGCGGCCGAGCCGCGATGGAACGGGATTTGTAGTGGGCCCGCCCGCCTCTACAGGAAGCGGCAGCGGTGCTAGTAGGTGGGCCATGCCGCCACGCCCAAAGGCGGCATGCATTGCTGTGCCTCTGTGGATACGTATACTCCTATGTTAGTTTACCTTTAATTTTTAGCCTGCGCTACTACCCGTGCA
>NW_021190904.1:0-2826 GCF_002162155.2 Triticum dicoccoides | reverse complement strand
GCTCAGAGAACTTGGGATTATTCAGACTCAGCCACCGTGCTTATGGTGTGATAACCTTGGTGCCACATACTTGTCTGCAAATCCAGTTTTCCATGCCAAAACAAAGCACATTGAAATAGACTTTCATTTTGTGAGAGAACGTGTTGCCAACAAACAACTTGAGATCAGATTCATACCATCCAAAAATCAGCTTGCAGATGGATTCACTAAAGCTTTGCCGGTGAGAAGTTTTGAATAGTTTAAACGTAATCTCAACTTGTCATAGTTGTGATTATGGGGGAGTGTTAAACGTATATTATACAGGTTGTTTGGCGTGACCTTGAGGTCCACGGCATAGTAGTTAGGAGGTTTAAGTTTTCATGTTTATCTCTCTGTTATCTTCTAAACCCTCCTGCAATATCTCTGGTGGTTAGCCTCGACGCTGCCTCCTCCTGTACCGAACCCCCCTCTATCAATATATACACCACGGGTATCCATGTATGGAGATTGAGACGCTTCCATAATCTTCCACATTCTGAACAAAAGCATGGTCTGCGGTAGCTTAGGTTAGCCCATTTTTTTTAGCCTATTGTTACTCTTACTCGAGAGCTATATATGAGTCCATAGTAGGGAGAAGTTCCTACTGTTTTACCGAAAGAACAGTGCATCAAGTGCATGGATATACTATGAATATTTTTTTTTAAAGTGCATGGACATACTATGAACGTTTGGTGCGCGTAACAAGTGCATCCTTACCGGTAAAACATGATCTAAAGTGCATACCTCCCCAGTGCTACACATCGCCACACGTGTCTAACTGCAGTTTTTGCAAGTGTACCTCCAGGTGCCGTTTCGGCACTAAAGTCAGAGTGCGTCTCATGAACAGTAAATTTAAAACAAATAGCGAAATCTTTTAGAAAAAACTGAAATTTTTGGGGATGCACAACTCATCTTTGCCAAGCGCCGCAGGCGCTCACCACCGTTCTCCACTGGGCGTGACACACCTTCAAGGCCCATGTGCTTGTTCGCCACAACCACCATCGCACGTCAGCGGGGATCGAGCCTACAGATCTTGACACGGTGATCCCATGAAAAGTTGGCTACAATCATTATACTTGGCATTGTTGACGCATCTAGACAAGATGGTCTCGTGAAAGTTGAATTTAGACGTGCAAGGAAGCAGGGTTGTCGAAGCCGGCAAGTGTGTAGGACACAAATGTGTGTGTGTGAGAGAGAGAGGATGCGAGAGTGTGTGAAGAGAGGGAGATAAAGTCATAGAGCTGGTGTCTCTATGTATTTTAAGTCTTGATGTGGTGGAAGGAGATCCGGCGGAGTCACGCAGAACGTGAGCGCTTGAGAGGAGCGGCGGGCACCTGAACGGTGTGGCCGCAGGTGGCAGCACCACAGTAGGCACGCTGCTCGACTCAGGTTGTGCGCGACTGCTCTGTCTTAGGTTAAGTTGGGCTGTTGGGCCCAAATAGTATATGTGGAAAAAAATCTTATATTTTTGGGTGTGCCAGGGAACGCCCGGCACACCCGCTGATTGCGCCAATCCATGCACATATCTATTCGTTTTTACCAAAGAAATTATCCCTCTGTGAAGTAATATAATAAGACTTTTCAAATCAGCAGTGATCTAAAAAGTCTTATACTGAAGTACGAAAGAGTATGATGAATATGTTAAGAGCTTACCAATCTTAAGGGAGAGTTTTTATTTTGAGAAAACACTCAATCTATTCATTTTCAATCATGGCAATACAGCAAACATCATAAATGATAAAAATTACATCCAGATCCGTAGACCACCTAGCGACGAGTACAAACACTGAAGCGAGCCGAAGGCATGCCGCCGTCATTGCCTCTCCCTCGCTTGAGCCGGAAAACTTGTTGTAGTAGACAGTCAGGGAGTCATCGTGCTAAGGCCCCATAGGACCAATGCAGCAGAACAGCAACTGTCGCCGATGAAGAGTAGTATAGATTGGAAGGATCCACCCCGAAAACACATGAACATAGACGGACTACGACCAATTCCGAGTAAATCCACCAAGGATAGATCTGCCTCAGACACACCTCCACACGCTCATCGATGATGCCAAACACACCATCGAGACGGGGGATAGTTGGGGAGAACTTTATTTCATTTTCAGGGAACCGTCGCTGCCTCGTCTTCCGGACAAGAACCCTAACAAAACGCGAAAAAACAACTGAAAACGAAGTTCTCCCGCCGGCAAGGGCCAAGATCCGCTGCGCCTCCATGGCCCTAAGGCCACCAGAGACGAGGCGGACTGACGGCCGCGCCAGCGAGAGGCAGGAAAACCCTAGACTTTTCTTGGTGAAGAGTCAACGTGTTGATGGATAATACCCGTCGTACTTGAATCTCAAGGTAGTGTTGCATGATTGATTACACGCAAGAATACAATGGATCCGTTGAAAAATCTCGTTTTGAAGTCCTATATGCTGAATTTTTGTTTAAGAGGACCCCCTGCCCAATGCAATTGTCAGAAAAGACTACCCGTAAATTAAATTGTCAGAAAAGACCACCTAGTTCATGGCGGCAGGCGCACCAGTCGACACGTGGCGCCTGCCGCCACGCGCGGAGGCGGCTGGCCCCGCCACCACAGGTCCAGGCGACAGGTGGCCTGCCACACGGAATCATCGGGAGCGGCCGAGCCGCGATGGAACGGGATTTGTAGTGGGCCCGCCCGCCTCTACAGGAAGCGGCAGCGGTGCTAGTAGGTGGGCCATGCCGCCACGCCCAAAGGCGGCATGCATTGCTGTGCCTCTGTGGATACGTATACTCCTATGTTAGTTTACCTTTAATTTTTAGCCTGCGCTACTACCCGTGCA
>NW_021190903.1:0-1057 GCF_002162155.2 Triticum dicoccoides | reverse complement strand
ACACGCAGGTCATACAAAAAATAAAGACAACTCCTATGGCTCCTGCCGGTTGTCATACTCATCGACATGCAAGTCGTGAATCCTATTACAAAGAACATGATCTCATACATCACAATTCATCATTCATCACAACTTCTGGCCATATCACATCACATGATCAATCGCTGCAAAAACAAGTTAGACGTCCTCTAATTGTTGTTGCATCTTTTACGTGGCTGCAATTGGGTTCTAGCAAGAACGTTTTCTTACCTACGAATCACCACAACGTGATTTTTTGTCAACTTCTATTTACCCTTCATAAGGGCCCTGTTCATCGATTCCGCTCCAACTAAAGTGGGAGAGACAGACACCCGCCAGCCACCTCATGCAACTAGTGCATGTCAGTCGGTGGAACCGGTCTCACGTAAGCGTACGTGTAAGGTTGGTCCGGGCCGCTTCATCCCACAATACCGTTGAGCAAGAAAAGACTAGTAGAGGCAAGTAAGATGACAAAATCCACGCCCACAACAAAATTGTGTTCTACTCGTGCAAAGAGAACTACGCATAGACCTAGCTCATGATGCCACTGTTGGGGAACGTTGCAGAAAATTAAAATTTTTCCTACGGTTTCACCAAGATCCATCTATGAGTTCATCTAAGCAACGAGTCAAGGGAGAGAGTTTGCATCTACATACCACTTGTAGATCGCGTGCGGAAGCTTGCAAGGTGATGATGGAGTCGTACTCGACGTGATTCGAATCACCGATGACCAAGTGCTGAACAGACAGCACCTCCACGTTCAACACACGTACGGGACGGGAGACGTCTCCTCCTTCTTGATCCAGCAAGGGGAAAGGAGAGGTTGAGGAAGACAGCTCCACCGGCAGCACGACGGCGTGGTGATGGTGGAGAGGCAGTACTCCGAGAGGGCTTCGCCAAGCACACAACAGAGGAGGAGAGGTGTTGGGGAGGGGAGGGCTGCGCCTTGGAGGGTGGTCTGGCTGCCCTCCCCTCACCCCTCTATTTATAGGGGGAAGGGAGAAGGGGGCCGGCCCCCTAGAACCCATCTAGGGGGGGT
>NW_021190902.1:0-1027 GCF_002162155.2 Triticum dicoccoides | reverse complement strand
ACCCACCATGTACTCCTACATGGCCTCTCATCGATACCTTTACCAAATCGTGTTCACCACACCACTCTCATTACCGACATAATCATTTCACTCTAGCCATCACCCAGATGAACCAGACCTGACACGACTCTAAGCATAGCAGGCATAGCAAGGTAGGAACAACACATACATATGGCTCAATCAACTCCTACACATGCTAGTGGGTTTCATCTAGTTACTGTGGCAATGACAGGTCATGCAGAGGAAATGGGTTCAACTACCGTAGCACACAGCAGTTTGAAACGCGTTGTCTTAATGCAGTAAAAGAGAGCAGGAGCGAGAACATGGGATTGTATCGATATGATCAAATGGTTGGTTGCTTGCCTGATGGTTCGATGCACTGATACAGTTCTTCGTTAGGGTAATCACGGTACTCCTCGGAGGCAGAACCTGTCGCAAAGGACACCGATACACAACCATCACTAAACAATGTGCAACAATATGATGCATGCATGAAACATGGCAATATGAGTGTGTTGGGCTAATGCAACTAAAACCAGAAGGGTTTGAACAAATTTGAATCAAGGATTCAAATTTCAAATTCAAATATGGCCTTTTTAAAGTGCTTTTCCTTGTTCTGCTTGAAACATCAATTTAACTTGTTTGATCATGCATGAAAATAGTACAGATGGATAGATTGGATTTTTCTGATCATTTTTCATATATAATTTGTCCAATTTGGAGTTACAGAATAAAAGTTATGAATTTTTGAAGTTTAAATAATATTCTGGAATTTCCTGATTAAATTAAATCCAGAAATATAATTATTGCGCCAGCATGACGTCAGCATGACGTCAGTGGTCAACTGCGGCTGGCTGGAGTCAAACCTGACGTGTGGGGCCCACACGTCAGTGACAGGGGGTTTAAACAGGGTTAAATTAATCCTAATTACTAATTAGTGGCGCTGGGGCCCACTAGTCAGTGTCAGGGGGTTAACTAACAGTGGTTAGCGCTAATCCTAATTAGCTACAGGGCTGGGCCCACCTGT
>NW_021190901.1:0-952 GCF_002162155.2 Triticum dicoccoides | reverse complement strand
TCGAGGAGTAAAAGATCCTAATACCACCCAATGGCGACGTGGGCCCATGGGCCGCACAGCCATGTTAGTAAAAGTTTTGTAAAGTCTAGACTCGACTTCGGCCAAGGAGTTGGAAGGGGGATTCCTACAGGCAGTTGGCTCTGATACCAACTTGTGACGCCCCCGATTCAATCGTACACTAATCATGCACGCAAATGTGTACGATCAAGATCAGGGACTCACGGGAAGATATCACAACACAACTCTAAAACATAAATAAGTCATACAAGCATCATAATACAAGCCAGGGGCCTCGAGGGCTCGAATACAAGTGCTCGATCATAGACGAGTCAGCGGAAGCAACAATATCTGAGTACAGACATAATTTAAACAAGTTTGCCTTAAGAAGGCTAGCACAAACTGGGATACAGATCGAAAGAGGCGCAGGCCTCCTGCCTGGGATCCTCCTAACTACTCCTGGTCGTCGTCAGCGGGCTGCACGTAGTAGTAGGCACCTCCGGTGTAGTAAGGGTCGTCGTCGACGGTGGCGTCTGGCTCCTGGACTCCAGCATCTGGTTGCGACAACCAGAAAGAAAGGAAAGGGGGAAAAAAGGGGGGAGAAAGCAACCGTGAGTACTCATCCAAAGTACTCGCAAGCAAGGAACTACACTACATATGCATGGGTATATGTGTAAGGAGGCCATATCGGTGGACTGAACTGCAGAATGCCAGAATAAAAGGGGGATAGCTAGTCCTATCGAAGACTACGCTTCTGGCAGCCTCCGTCTCGCAGCACGTAGAAGAGAGTAGATTGAAGTCCTCCAAGTAGCATCTCCAAGTAGCATCTCCAAGTAGCATCTCCAGTAGCATCGCATAGCATAATCCTACCCGGCGATCCCCTCCTCATATCCCTGAGGGAGAGCGACCACCGGTTGTATCTGGCACTTGGAAGGGTGTGTTTTATTAAGTATCC
>NW_021190900.1:0-1206 GCF_002162155.2 Triticum dicoccoides | reverse complement strand
CCACTAACATTTTGGGGTTATGCATAGGGACATCTGCATTCACTTTAAACAGGGCACTGTCAAAATCCGTTGAGACGACACTGTATGAACTATGGTTTGGCAAGAAACCTAAGCTGTCGTTTCTTAAAGTTTGGGCTGTGATGCTTACGTGAAAAAGCTTCAACCTGATAAGCTCAAACCCAAATCGGAGAAGTGTGTCTTCATAGGATACCCAAAGAAAACTGTTGGGTACACCTTCTATCACAGATCCGAAGGCAAGATATTCGTTGCTAAGAATGGATCCTTTCTAGAGAAGGAGTTTCTACCGAAAGAAGTGAGTGGGAGGAAAGTAGAACTTTATGAGGTAATTGTACCTTCTCCCAAAATTGGAAGTAGTTCATCACAGAAATCAGTTCCAGTGATTCCTACACCAATTAGTGAACAAGCTAATGATGATAATGATGAAACTTCAGATCAAGTTACTACCGAACCTCGTAGGTCTTCCAGAGTACGGTCTGCACCAGAGTGGTACGGTAATCCTGTTCTAGAAGTCATGTTACTAGACCAAGATGAACCTACGAACTATGAGGAAGCGATAATGAGCCCAGATTCCGTGAAATAGCTTGAGGCCATGAAATCTGAGATGGGATCCATGTATGAGAACAAAGTGTGGACTTTGGTCGACTTGCTCAATGATCGAAAAGTCATAGAAAATAAATGGATCTTCAAGAGGAAGACGGATGCTGATAGTAGTGTTACTATCTACAAAGGTCGACTTTTCGCAAAAGGTTTTTGACAAGTTCAAGGTGTTGGCTACAATGAGATTTTCTTAACTATAGCAATGCTTAAATCCATCCGAATCATGTTAGCAGTTGCCATATTTTATGAAATCTGGCAAATGGATGTCAAAACTGCATTCCTTAAATGGATATTTCTTAAAGAAGAGTTGTATATGATGCAACCAGAAGGTTTTGTCAAAGGTGCTAGCAAAGTGTGCGAGCTCCAGCAATCCATCTGTGGACTAGGGAAAGCATCTCGGAGTTGGAATATATGCTTTGATAAGGTGATCAAAGCATATAGTTTTATACAGAATTGCGATGAAGCCTGTGTTTACAAGAAAGTGAGAGGGAGCACTACAGCCTTTCTGATAAGTATATGTGAATGACATATTGTTGATCGGAAATGATGTAGAATTTTCTGGAAAGCATATAAGAGAGTTTGAAAGGA
>NW_021190899.1:0-1652 GCF_002162155.2 Triticum dicoccoides | reverse complement strand
GGTTCTTCTGGCCAACCGCGACTAAAGGCCGCCGCAGGTTTAGGGTTTTAGCCCCCCCCCTAAACCTGTTTTCTGTTTAATTTGTATTGTTTTATTTCTTTTGTGCTTTATTTTAATTTTGAAGGAGTTTCACATATTCTACGGTACTACATACATGCATATGAATGTACAATTTCAAACAAATTTGAAATTAGAACCAAAAAGAATTCAAGAGGAATATACAATATATATTCAATATCATCGGATGACCATATACAATTTTGAACAAGTTTCCATACATAATTTAATGCATATAAAGTTCTACGTCCTCGTAATGGTGTTCTCCTTTAGGATGGAGGACTTCCCTCCTGAACCATCCAGCTAGTTCCTCTTGAAGTGGTCGGAAGCGAGCTTCTGGACTAAGCATCATCCGAAGGTTATTCCTCTGAGCATTGGTATCACTCGGAACCCGCCGCTCAGAGGTGTATCTCCGGATCATCTCACAGACATAGTATGCACATAGATTGGTCCCCGCTGCTGAATATCCTCACCATTCTTAGCCTTTGACCTTTTGAATTCTAGCTTTTTTTCGAATTCACCGACCTTTGTATCTACGAACCGTCTCCAAACCCTACAAGGCAAAGAAAATTAAATGAACAAGAGAGTTATTAGTTACTTGATATTAGGAAATGAACGAAATAGGCCGATCGATATAGAGCGCAAATGAATGAAAATAATTACTTCTGCAGCATTCTTCTCATGCCGCCCCAAAGCTTGGGATCCTTATTCAGAGAGTCGTGGACGAGACATTCTGAGGTGTCAACTTTAATTACTAGCAGAATCCAGTGGAACCTGCGGACACGATACATGCACAGTACGTCATGCATAACTCATCGATTAGCCGGCCACATACCATGCATGGAGTAAACAAAAGAGAATGTGCTCAAGACAGAAACACTCACCCAAAATGGTAAGGAAATAGAATATCACTTTTGAGTTCCTTCTTTGTAAGAAACTGCCACAGGTCTGCCTCCATGTCGGCGGGGTGATGCTCCAACACATATCCATTAACGATGTGTGGGTCAATGAACCCAACATCATGGATGTTCCTTACTCTGCATTCCTTAATCTTCATTCTGCATGTATAATAGCGGACACAACAATATAGTTAGGACATATATATAGTGCAGGCAATATGAACGAGATGGGGTAGAAATAAATCACTTACAGAACGTAGCAACTGATGATAGATTTGTCGAGCTCGCGCAGATTGAAAAGCTGGAACAATTCACTCAGATGAATTTGTACAAAGTAATGTTTGAAGTGATGCTCATATCTAACTTCCGCATAAATATATTCTTTGGCGTTTTTATTTTTTATGTAACTCTTGTACCATTTCAGCAGACCTTTCATTTGTGGAGGTAGATCCTCTTCCTGCGCAGGCTCGACGAGAGGCCCATTCTTCACATATGTAATTACTACCTCCTTCACTGGCGCCTCATCAAGGCCTAACAGTTCACGAAGAGTAATACCTAAGTTGGCCGCTTGTTCTCTGGCACTCGTTACAGTCAATCCATGTGCTGCCGCAGCTGCTATGATATCGGGGTCATCCGGACCGGCGGCTTTCACTATAAGCGGGGCAATCGATTGTTTACTTTGTTCCCCGAGCTGGG
>NW_021190898.1:0-1650 GCF_002162155.2 Triticum dicoccoides | reverse complement strand
ATCCCGATGTAGACGTGCTCGCCTCCCGATGTAGACGTGCTCGATTTTAACTTCCTGATGTGGCACTCATAGTCTGTGTCAACAGGCTTGGGAGCTGGTGGTTGAGCCATACGAATGAAGTGGTCAATCGTTTCCTCAGGCACTTTCTCCCTTGGCGGCGGTGGCGGTTTCGATGCAAAATGGGCTTCCACCTCGGCCTTCGATATGGCTGTGATTTCCTCCTCGGACCTGTCATAAGACCTCTGCGGAAGAGGCTTGAGGCTTGGACCATATTTATATCGCTTGCCTCCGCCTGTACTTCCTGTACTACCTCGACTCGTACCTCTACGCACCATAGCTGCGGGGTGTCTCTTCTGCGATTGCTGAGGCGGCGGAGACGGCTGACGGGACTGAGTTGGACGAGGAGGAGTGGCCTGAGGTTGTGCTGGACTTGGAGGAGGAGTGGACGTCTGATGCTGTGGCGGACTTGGAGGAGGAGGATTGTCCTGACACTTTGCCGGACTTGGAGGAGGAGGAGTGGCCTGACACTTTGCCGGACTTGGTGGACTTGCAGGAGCGGGAGACTGCTGACTCGGTGGCGGACTTCGACGAGGAGTCAGCTGACGCGGTGTCGGTGGCCTTCGAAAGATGATGCAATCCTTTTTCCATAGGATGATACGATGTTTGGCCTCTCTGAGAAAGCGCTCGCCGTCACCTCCAGCAATGTCAAGCTGTAGCCCTGAATATGGTGGGTCCACCACCTCATCAACCAAGACACGAGCATAGCCCGCTGGAATCAGGTTGTAATGGAAGGTTGCCTCGGGGGGATTTGTGAAAGCATAGCCGTCCGCCACCTTCATGGATATGTTCTTCATTTTGACGTGTAGCTCGCAGTTAGTGTTCTCTGTGATGTCATCCACGGGGTATCTACCCAGCATTGCGTCGTCCAGGGCGGCTGAACCCACGCTGCTTGTCGGCATGGATGGGCCGGTGCTATCCAATGCTGGATCATCCGCTAGCTGCTGCAGCTGCTGAGACCCCCTTTGATGGGTAAGTGAGTCGATCTGCTCCTGCTGCCGCTGGAATTTGACTGCCAATTCCGCTTGACTTGCTTCTAGGCCTTGAAGGCGTTCATAGTCCCGCTTCCTCTGCTCCTCCTCCATCTTCCTCTTCTTCTCCTCCGCAATCTTCTTTCTCGCACGGGTTCTGTAGTCGGTGTTCCAGTCTGAAAACCCCTCATACCACGGAATAGCGTCCATGCCTCGTGTTCTTCCCGGGTGTTCAGGATTTCCCAGGGCACGCGTAAGCTCGTCGTTCTCTCTGTTGGGCTGGAACACCCCCGTTCGTGCCTCTTCTATTGCAACAAGTATCGCATCGTCGGCTCCCTTCAGACTTGCCCTCGTCGAAACATTGCCTGTCTCCAGGTCCAACTCCCCCCCATGCGCATAGAACCAAGTCCTGACCCTGGGGGGCCAGCTCTTAGTAGCCGGAGTGACACCTGCATCCTCCATCTCTTTCTCAGACTTATCCCACTTAGGCATTGCCACCGCATAGCCACCTGGCCCCAGCTTATGGAACTTATCCTTTTTTTCGGCATTCTTCTTGTTTATTCTCGACCGTTCCTTAGCTAATTCCGAATCCTTGAATTTCATGAAATCGTCCGAATGATCA
>NW_021190897.1:0-1460 GCF_002162155.2 Triticum dicoccoides | reverse complement strand
GTAACTCTTTTGAGGTGGCGCACACGAGTCCACATATTCACCATATCAATACACCACTATGGAACCGCTCCCGTCTCCCTACGAGAACGCCATCCATAGCACTCACGCTTATCTTGCGTATTTTAGGGTATCCACTTTCACTTGTCTATGAACTGATATAAGCAACCCAGAAGTCCTTTTCCGTGGACACGGCTATTCGAATAGATCATATTAACCCTGCAGGGGTGTACTTCTTCACACACGCTCTCACCACTTACCGCCGTTTACACGACATGTACTCGGCAACCTTCAAGCGGAAGCCCAACGTGGGTGTCGGCCACGGCCTGCCTAAACACTCAAGTCTCTAGTCCAGGTTTATCGCCTATTCGGGTTCCATCCATGAGGAGATCCGGCCGGAGTTTCGCTCACAGCCCCAAATGATGTGAACGGGGTTCCCGAGACACCAAACGGGCGCCCGGTACACCGTGCCACATGCCTACCGCATCACAGCCCACCCCTACGGTCAGCGCTGCCCACGGCCTCCAGCATACTACAAACACCAGAAACTACTTGCAACTCCTGGACAGAGGACAAGGGTGATCAAGAAGCCGAGAGGGTCCATTGGTTTCGGGCCCAATGCGTGGTAGCAGCTGAATCATGGATCACAAACACAGAACTCAGTTCTTGAGGACGGCTGCAATGAGACAACCCACCATGTACTCCTACATGGCCTCTCACCGCTACCTTTATCAAATCGTATTCACACACTTAGCTCACACACAGTAGGACATGCTCACACACCTCTGATTCATCCCCGATGAATCAGACCTGACTCAACTCTAAGCAGTAGCAGGCATGACAAACAAACATGAATGAGTAGGCACAACAGGGCTCAAACAACTCCTACTCATGCTAGTGGGTTTCATCTATTTACTGTGGCAATGACAGGTCATGCAGAGGATAAAGGGGTTCCGCTACCGCAGCAAGTAACAGATGAATCGGTGTTGTCCTAATGCAGTAAAAGAGAGCAGGAGCGAGAGAGTAGGATTGTATCGGAATGAACAAGGGGGTTTTGCTTGCCTGGCACTTCTGAAGATAACATTGAGTCTTCATCAGTGTCAACGATCACATCATCGGTACACGTCTATCGAGAGGGGACAAATACCGGCAATACAGAAAAAGCACGATCAATGCAATGCACAATATGATGCATGCTATGACATGGCAAAATGAATGTGTTTTGGGCTAATGCATCTAAAACCAGATTAAATGAAGTTGGTTTGAATACAAGATTCAAATTCAAACTCCATATGTGATTATTCAAATGCCATTTAATTCATTTGTCCTAAACAGTAGTGATAAGTTGTTCTAACATGCATGAAAATGGTACAGATGGATTCCTTGAATTTTTCTGATAATTTTTCATATATAAATTATTTAATTTGGAGTTACGGTTAATTTTCTATGATTTATTGAAGTTT
>NW_021190896.1:0-1943 GCF_002162155.2 Triticum dicoccoides | reverse complement strand
ACTAGAAGTGTTTCGGGTGATTTCGGAGAAAACCGGAGTGCCTCAAGGGCCGGCCGGCCTCTCCCCCTTGCTCCTTTATATACAGGGGCAGGGGGGCACCTCTAGACACACAAGTTGATCTTCGTGATTGTTCTCTTAGCCGTGTGTGGTGCCCCCCTCCACCATAATCCTCGATAATATTGTAGCGGTGCTTAGGCGAAGCCCTGCGACGGTAGAACATCAAGATCGTCACCACGCCGTCGTGCTGATGGAACTCTTCCCCGAAAACTTTGCTATATCGGAGTCCGGGGATCGTCATCGAGCTGAATGTGTGCTAGAACTCGGAGGTGCCATAGTTTCGGTGCTTGATCGGTCGGGCCATGAAGACGTATGACTACATCAACCGCGTTGTGCTAAAACTTCTGCTTCCGGTCTACGAGGGTACGTAGACAACACTCTCCCCTCTCGTTGCTATGCATCACCATGATCTTGCGTGTGCGTAGGAATTGAAATTACTATGTTGCCCAACAGTGGCATCCGAGCCTAGGTTTTATGTGTTGATGTTATGCACGAGTAGAACAAAAGTTAGTTGTGGGCGATATAAGTCATACTGCTTACCAGCATGTCATACTTTGGTTCGGCGGTATTGTTGGATGAAGCGGCCCGGACTAACATTACGCGTATGCTTACGCGAGACTGGTTCTACCGACGTGCTTTGCACACAGGTGGCTGGTGGGTGTCAGTTTCTCCAACTTTAGTTGAACCAAGTGTGGCTAAGCTCGGTCCTTGCGAAGTTTAAAACATCACCAACTTGACAAACTATCGTTGTGGTTTTTGATGCGTAGGTAAGAACGGTTCTTCCTAAAGCCCGTAGCAGCCACGTAAAACTTGCAACAACAAAGTAGAGGACGTCTAACTTGTTTTTGCAGGGCATGTTGTGATGTGATATGGTCAAGACATGATGCTAAATTTTATTGTATGAGATGATCATGTTTTGTAACCGAGTTATCGGCAACTGGCAGGAGCCATATGGTTGTCGCTTTATTGTATGCAATGCAATTGTGCTGTAATGCTTTACTTTATCACTAAGCGATAGCGATAGTCGTGGAAGCATAAGTTTTGGCGAGACAACAATGATGCTATGATGGTGATCAAGGTGTTGCGCCGGTGACGATGGTGATCATGACGGTGCTTCGAAGATGGAGATCACAAGCACAAGATGATGATGGCCATATCATATCACTTATATTGATTGCATGTGATGTTTATCTTTTATGCATCTTATCTTGCTTTGATTGACGGTAGCATTATAAGATGATCCCTCACTAAATTATCAAAGTATAAGTGTTCTCCCTGAGTATGCACCGTTGTGAAATTTCTTCGTGCTGAGACACCACGTGATGATCGGGTGTGATAGGCTCTACGTTCAAATACAACGGGTGCAAAACAGTTGCACACGCGGAATACTCAGGTTTAACTTGACGAGCCTACCATATAACAGATATGGCCTCGGAACACGGAGACCGAAAGGTCGAGCGTGAATCATATAGTAGATATGATCAACATATTGATGTTCACCATTGATACTACTCCATCTCACGTGATGATCGGACATGGTTTAGTTGATTTGGATCACGTGATCACTTAGAGGATTAGAGGGATATCTTTCTAAGTGGGAGTTCTTAAGTAATATGATTAATTGAAATTAAATTTATCATGAACTTAGTACCTGATATTATCTTGCTTGTCTATGTTTCATTGTAGATAGATGGCTCGTGCTGTTGTTCCGTTGAATTTTAATGCGTTCCTTGAGAAAGCAAAGTTGAAAGATGATGGTAGAAATTACACGGACTGGGTCCGTAACTTGAGGATTATCCTCATTGCTGCACAGAAGAATTACGTCCTAGAAGCACCGCTAAGTGCCAAGCCTGCTGCAGGAGCAACACCAGATGTTATGAACGTCT
>NW_021190895.1:0-1648 GCF_002162155.2 Triticum dicoccoides | reverse complement strand
TCTTTATCATAAGTAGAATAATTCAGACTAGGCCCACTCAATTTTTCAGAAAAGTATGCAACAGGTTTGCCATCTTGTAATAACACACCTCCTAATCCAATTCCACTAGCATCACATTCAAGCTCAAAAGTCTTATTAAAATCAGGAAGTTGGAGTAAAGGAGCATGTGTCAACTTATCTTTCAATACCGTGAAGGCTTCTTCCTGTGCGGTACCCCAAAGAAAAGGCACATCTTTCTTTGTAAGCTCATTGAGAGGTGCAGCAATGGTGCTGAAATCTCTCACAAAACGCCTATAGAATCCAGCAAGGCCAAGAAAACTCCTCACTTGTGTGACCGTTTTGGGCTGCGGCCAACTCTCAATAGCTTCAATCTTGGCTTTATCAACTTCAATTCCCTGTGGAGTAACAACATAGCCAAGAAAAGATACTCGGTCGGTGTAAAAGGTGCACTTCCCAAGGTTACCAAACAAACGTGCATCACGTAGAGCAATAAAAACATCACGTAAATGTTCCAAATGTTCTTCCAAAGATCTGCTATAAATCAATATGTCATCAAAGTAAACTACCACAAATCGTCCAATGAAAGCACGTAAAACTTCGTTCATTAATCTCATGAAAGTACTAGGTGCATTAGTTAACCCAAAAGGCATGACTAACCACTCATATAATCCAAACTTAGTTTTAAATGCTGTTTTCCATTCATCTCCCAATTTCATACAAATTTGATGGTAGCCACTACGCAAATCAACTTTGGAGAATTGATAGAGGCGAGGGTGTCCCGATCTTTCGATGAGATGATAACTATCGATTTGGTGAAGACGACTTTGACGATCCGACTACAAACGTGCACGACGTTGCGCCTTAGCAATCGCTAAACCAATCTCCTGAGGTTACTGACGATGCCGGAAGCACGGTCAGCCTGACCACGAAGGTCTATTCCTGCAAGCAATCGAAGAACGAGCAAGAATATGATAAAGCAATCCGAATATTGCAAATATATATGAGGTATTGATAATGGTGGGGATCCGGAAGCGGTCTTGGTCTGGTCGTTGGACACAAACGAAGTACACAAAGTTGCAATGGCTAACTTTTAACTAAACAAATCCCAAGGAAAAAGCTACTACATGGATCTACTTATATAGGAGCAAGGGGTGGCGGCCAAGGAGGTGGGAGGACGTCCCAAGGCAGCCTAAAACTAACCCTAGGTCGTACAAGGCTCATGGGCCCAAGTGGAGGTGATGTAACACCTTTGGACTTGTAGTTTGACTCGGATTCTGCTGCAGCATCAGATTGTTTTGTCCACAACTCAACGCTCCGGATGAATTTGAAGGTGATTCCAATTGGGTTGGAAAGTGCACGAAATCTAGTTTCCAACAAAAAAAGAATCACCCAATTCGGAGTCCGTATGAAAAACTTGTGTGCGTTTTGAGTCAGGTATGTCTGTGCAGTCCGAATCTGAATCCAGAACGTGAGAGACTTGGACTCTATCTTCTCTTGGGCCAAAAGTGACGTGAAAGAACTTTTTGGACAGCAAATAAACATCTCTTTCTTCCTTATCTTCATATGTGGATTGTACAAATGTCCCATACACCTGCAATTAGACAAAACACAAAAGTGTGTGAAGTATTTTTGTTCTGGATAACATAAA
>NW_021190894.1:0-2746 GCF_002162155.2 Triticum dicoccoides | reverse complement strand
TGGGATACAGTTCATTGTATTATCTTGTGTCGTTCCACTAAAATGTATGATTGGCACAACATGATCCCTATTTGCACAAGTAGGAACAAGGTGAAACCTTCATTAGCTTAGTGAGAAAGGATAGAAAGACATTAGCATATTACTCTAACAGTAGCATCAAATTCATCATGGACAATACGCAGAAGTGGAAGGGCTCCCTGGAGGATCATCTCACATGTAAGGTAGGCGTTGCCAGAGCCCTTGAATGGCCTCGACTGAGGCCTCGGCTTCAGCAATATCACCTTGGCACTGTTTATTCTTCTTCTTCTTCCTCTTCATGCTCTGTTTCTCTTTCTCCTCACCAGTTGGTGAAATCAAGTACATGACTGGCCTTCTATTTCAGAATTGGTTTTCCCAGTGAGGGAGTACAAGTGTACTAGTAAACAATAGCATTATTTTCTCATGGAAGTCGCAAAATAGAGATGAACACATGCATTAAATATCTTTCTTACCTAAAGGAAGGTTATGGTGCCAATATGGATGATGATGATTGGAACACAGATCTCCCTTTGTGCAGTTCCACCAAAATGAACCAACTATTCCATTCTGACATTCCAGTTAAACAGCACAGAAATCACTTCTTTTAAGAAGTGTTTTGTGCAGTGCACCAAAAAGTCACAACAACTAGGTGAAATGGATATCCCTGTTTGCACAAATAGCTATAGAGAAAACAATCAGAGTCTCAAACAATTATAGGCAAAAACATTTGGCTAAACTTGTCATGGCTTATAACAGTGGCATGGCTTCATTTTACCAGGGGCATTAGATTAAGAACAACTAAATATTTGGTATAAGGGCATGGGATAGTGGGTGCACCAGCAGTCCAGCACCATGTACCTAAACCGGGGCATAAAGTGGTGATTCAGAGTTTGTTGCCCCGAGAAACAAACATCCAAGAAACATATCTGGGTTGGTCCCATTTTTGTTTACTCTAGCCACCTGCTCCTATGTTTTTTTGGAAATGGAGACATGCCCCTAGCTTCTACATCATAATGATGCATGTAGCCATCTTATCTGTGGATAGCAAATCTAGTCCTGGTCATACCACTGTGTACATCGTTTCCCCTATATTTCCCTTTTCGACCAAGAGACTGGTTGGATGACCAGTCTGTACTACTTTCACCCCATATCCTTCCTGTTTGTACCAAGTCCAATGCACATACTAAATTCCCCCACCCTCACTTTATTTCTTGTTTGAACCAAGTACAAGATTTGACTCCATGAAGTAGCTTTACCTCTAACAATAGAAGAAAAAAATAGGTGATGTTGGACCATCCGATCTAGAGGAGCTACAGAAAATGATGCACATGCAGCGACGTAGTGAGCTGGGGAAGTAGGGCTACGGCGGTTTTGAAGGAAGATATACATGAAGGTCAGAGGGATGTGGATAGGTGGGCGGCGGGAGGCCGGATCCGCCCACACTAGGGCAACAACGAAGGGATCGGAGGACCTCCCGCGCTGGCGCTCGGCCAGAGATAACGGTGCGGCCGACAGTGGGTCTCCTCCCTCGCTGTCGACGACGGCCTAAACACTGCCCCGTCTTCCCTTCACCGCAAAGGGAGATACGTCAGGATCTGTAACCAGTGGTGAGGATAGAAAGACAATGTTTTTTGAAGGGAGAAAGACAGTGTTACCACCGCTATCTTGTTTAGATCTAGAGAGGATGAGAGTGTGTGAATAGAGCAACCCTAGCAAGCCCACGACTAGCAAGCTCCGGCCTATATATACGTAGTGGGGTAGTTTTCCTTTTTCACTCCATCAAAACAATGGTTTAAAATTATGTACGGGCCAGGTCACATTTTTTTAGTTGTTGATCGTTTTTTCAGATAGCTACCCGCTTATTCCAAGTGGTGTTACGGTGTGTTAGGTCACACTTTGTATCGTTCAAGTCTGGTACAAGACCCTCCATTAAATGAACAACCACCCCCTCGTAAAAATTGTGAACAAGCCCACGACTAAAATTATTGGAAACGTGGGCTGCCCCAACATGCATTTTTATTTATATTTTCTACTCCCTCTGTTCCTAAATATAAGTCTTTTTAGACAATTCAAATGGACTACAACATACGGATGTATGTAGACATATTTTAAAGTATGGATTCGTTCATTTTGCTCCGTATGTAGTCACTTGTTAGAATCTCTAAAAAGACTTATATTTGGAAACGGATGGAGTATGTGGGAGTATCCTCAAAACAAAATGTGAGAGTACAATATTTATTGGGCCCCTTTGTAATTGGTGCTAAATTTTGACCAAAGATTTACATAGTTCTCAAACCCGTAGGGTCCGCACGCTTAACGTTCATTGACGATATAGTACTATATGAGTTATGTATGTTGATGACCGAATGTTGTTCGGAGTCCGAGATGAGATCACGGACATGACGAGGAACTCCGGAATGGTCCGGAGATAAAGTTTGATATATGGGATAGTAGTGTTTGATCTTCGGAAGGGTTTCGGAATTCACCGGAAGGGGTCCCGGATGTTTCCCGAAATGTTTGGGCACGAGAACACTTTATCTGGGCCAAAGGGGAAAGCCTACGAGGCTTTTGGAAAGTGCAAAAGGAAGTTTTGCGGAGACCATAGGCTAGACGCCAGGAACCCTAGCGTCTAGGGGGTAGACGCCGGGAACCCTGGCTTCTAGCCCTGGAGTCCGAGAAGGACTCTTGCCTTTCAGGTAAAACCGACTTTGAGGAGGCTTTTACTCCA
>NW_021190893.1:0-854 GCF_002162155.2 Triticum dicoccoides | reverse complement strand
GAAGCGATTTCCACAGTTGTTGAACCCTAAGGTGCACTTACGTGTCGGTCATCAACACTCATTGTTTTGGCCAATTTAGGCCCGTTTCGTGGACTAATGCTGACTGTTTTGGGGTCCCGCAGTGATTTCCACGATTAACAAACCCCGTGGTGCGTTTACGTGTCGGTCATCAACACTCGTGGTTTTTCTCGATTCTGGCCCGTTTCATGGACTATTACTCACCTTTCTGGGGTCCCAAAGCGATTTCCATGGTTGTCGAAGCACAAGGCGCGCTTACATGTCGGTCATCAACAATCACAGTTTTGGCCGATTCTGGCCCGTCTCTTGGACTATTACTCAATTTTGGGGTCACGTAGTGATTTCCACGATCGACGAACAACGGTGTGTTTATGTGTCTGTCATCAACATTTGCAGTTTCGGCCGAGTTTGGCCCGTTTCATGGACTATTACTCACTGATTTCGGGTCCCTGAGCGATTTCCATGATTGACGAACCCCGGGGTGCGTTTATGTATCGTTGATCAATAACCCTAGGTTTTACCGATTCAGGGCTCTTTCACGGACTATTACTCACCGTTTTGGAGTCCCAAAGCAATTTCCATGGTTGTCGAACCCCAAGATGTGCTTACGTGTTGGTCGTCAAGACTCGCAGATTGGGCCGATTCTTGCTCGTTTCTTGGACTATTATCAGTTTCGGCATCCCGGAGTGATTTCCATGATTGACGAACACCAGGGTGCGTTTACGTGTCGGTCATCAAAACTCACAATTTTGGCCGATTCTGGTATGTTTTGTGCACTGTTACTCACCGTTTTGGGGTTCCAGAGCGATTTCCATGATTGACGATCCCTGGGGTGC
>NW_021190892.1:0-616 GCF_002162155.2 Triticum dicoccoides | reverse complement strand
TGACCGACACATAAGCGCACCTTAGGGTTCAACAACTATGGAAATCGCTTCAGGACCCCAAAACGGTGAGTAATAGTCCAAGAAATGGGCCCGAATCGGCCAAACTGCGAGTGTTGATGACCGACACTTAAAAACACCCCAGGGTTCGTTAATCGTGGAAATCACTCCGGGACCCCAAAACAGTGAGTAATAGTCCAAGAAACGGGCCAGAATCGGCCAAAACTATGAGTGTTGATGACCGACACATAAGCGCATGTTGGGGTTCAACAACTATGGAAATCACTTCGGGACCCCAAAACAGTGAGTAATAGCCCACAAAACAGGCCAGAATCGGCCAAACCTGTGAGTGTTGATGACCGACACATAAGCGTAACTCGGGGTTCAACAACTAGGGAAATCGCTCTAAGACCCCAAAACGGTGAGTAATAGTCCAAGAAATGGGCCAAAATCGGCCAAAACTGCGATTGTTGATGACCGACACGTAAGCGCACCTTGGGGTTCAACAACCATGGATATCGCTTCGGAACCCCAAAACGGTGAGTAATAGTCCACGAAACAGGTCAGATCGAAAAACCCCGCGAGTGTTGATGACTGACACGTAAACGCGCCCGGAGTT
>NW_021190891.1:0-1045 GCF_002162155.2 Triticum dicoccoides | reverse complement strand
ATTGAGTCGTTTGACCAGGGGTTTGACCTCCCCTGGGTCTATGACAGGTGGGCCCCCGCCATCAGGTGATTAGTTTAAGCTAATCACCACCTAAGCTAACCCCCTGACACTGACATGTGGGCCCTAGTGCCCCTAATCTTTAATTAAACTAAACTAACCCCCCCTGTCTAACCTGTGTCACTGACGTGTGGCCCCCACACGTCAGGTTTGACTCTGGGCGACCCAGTTGACCTGCTGACCTCAGCCTTACGCCATGCTGACGCAATATTCCTTTTCTGGAATTTAGTTCATTTTATAAATATTCAGGAAATTCCAGAAATTTGTAAAAACTTCTAAAAATCATAGAAATTCAACCGTAACTCCAAATTAGATAATTTATATATGAAAAATTATCAGAAAAATTCAAGGAATCCATCTGTACCATTTTCATGCATGTTAGAACAACTTATAGCTGCTGTTTAGCACAAATCAACTAAATGGCATTTGAATAATCACATATGGAGTTTGAATTTGAATCTTGTATTCAAACCAACTTCATTTAATCTGTTGCTAGTTGCATTAGACCAAAACACATTCATTTTGCCATGTCATGATCATGCATCATATTGTGCATTGCATTGATTGTGTTCCCTTCTGTGTTGCCGGTATTTGTCCCCTCTCGATAGACGTGATACCGATGATGTGATCGTTGACACTGATGAAGACTCAATGTTATCTTCAGAAGTGCCAGGCAAGCAAAACCCCCTTGTTCATTCCGATACAATCCTACTCTCTCGCTCCTGCTCTCTTTTACTGCATTAGGACAACATCGATTCATCTGTTACCTGCTGCGGTAGCTGAACCCCTTTATCCTTTGCATGACCTGTCATTGCCACAGTAAATAGATGAAACCCACTAGCATGAGTAGGAGTTGTTTGAGCCCTGTTGTGCCTACTCATTCATGTTTGTTTGTCATGCCTGCTACTGCTTAGAGTTGAGTCAGGTCTGATTCATCGGGGATGAATCAGAGGCGTGTGAACATGTCCTACTGTGTGTGAGCTAAGTG
>NW_021190890.1:0-1005 GCF_002162155.2 Triticum dicoccoides | reverse complement strand
GATAATACAATTATAGCATGAATAAAAGACAATTATCATGAACAATGAAATATAATAATAATCCTTTTATTATTGCCTCTAGGGCAAATTTCCAACAGTCTCCCAATTGCACTAGAGTCAATAATCTAGTTACATTGTGATGAATCGAACACCCATAGAGTTCTGGTGTTGATCATGTTTTGCTCGCGGAAGAGGTTTAGTCAATGGATCTGCAACATTCAGATCCGTATGTACTTTGCAAATATCTATGTCTCCATCTTGAATATTTTCACGGATGGAGTTAAAACGACGCTTGATGTGCCTGGGCTTCTTGTGAGACCTGGGCTCCTTGGCAAGGGCAATAGCTCCAGTGTTGTCACAGAAAAGAGTGATCGGCCCCGACGCATTGGGTATGACTCCTAGGTCGGTGATGAACTCCTTCATCCATATTGCTTCATGCGCTGCCTCCGAGGCTGCCATGTACTCCGCTTCACATGTAGATCCCGCCACGACGCTCTGCTTGCAACTGCACCAGCTTACTGCTCCACGATTAAACATATACACGTATCTGGTTTGTGACTTAGAGTCATCCAGATCTGTGTCAAAGCTACCATCGACGTAACCCTTTACGACGAGCTCTTCGTCACCTCCATAAACGAGAAACATGTCCTTTGTCCTTTTCAGGTACTTCAGGATATTCTTGACCGCTGTCCAGTGTTCCTTGCCGGGATTACTTTGGTACCTTCCTACCAAACTTACGGCAAGGTTTACATCAGGTCTGGTACACAACATGGCATACATAATAGATCCTATGGCTGAGGCATAGGGGATGACACTCATCTCTTCTTTATCTTCTGCCATGGTAGGGCATTGAGCCGAGCTCAATCTCACGCCTTGCAATACAGGCAAGAACCCTTTCTTGGACTGATCCATATTGAACTTCTTCAATATCTTATCAAGGTATGTGCTTTGTGAAAGACCTATGAGGCGTCTCAATCTATCCCTATAGATCTTGATGCCTAATAT
>NW_021190889.1:0-1436 GCF_002162155.2 Triticum dicoccoides | reverse complement strand
TACCCTAGCCGCCTTTCCACCGGAGCCGCGAGCTCGGCTCCGCCGGCGATGTCGCCGCCGTCGTTGCAGGTCACCAAACTCGCGTCCGAGCACGACCTCGAGCTCGTGGATCTCCCAGGAGCCCGCCCAGCCTCTCAGCTCGCTCGCTCGCTAAGCGTAGCCCCGTGCCCGCGCTGGCCCGAACTCCGGTCGCCGCCGCGGACCCCGTTCCGGTGAGCTCGAGCCACCTCAGCCCCTGCCGTTTGCACAAATGGATGCGGACGACTCCCAGCTACGCGTAGCTGCCCTCCGCCGGCCATTTGGTCGCCGGAGGAGGAATTCCGACCCCCTCCGCCGTCTCGGGCTTCACCGGCGACGAGCCGCCGGCGTGTTAGCCTCGGCTGACCAGGGGTTTGACCTCCCCTAGGTCCATGACAGGTGGGCCCGGCCCCTGCTAACTTTGGTTAAGTGAATAACTACTTTTAGTTAAGCCACTGACCCACTGACAGTAGGCCCCACCCCTGGTCAAACCCCAGTCAGCGCTGGGTTTGACCGGGATTAGCTCCTGTGTCACTGACGTGTGGCCCCCACACGTCAGGTTTGACCGAGCCAGCCCAGTTGACCCTGCTGACGTCACTGTGACGTGGGGCTGACGCAATAAGTATTTTCTGGATTTAATATTATTCAGGAAATTTCAGAAAATAGCTAAAACTTCAATAAATCATAGAAAATTAACCGTAACTCCAAATTAAATAATTTATATATGAAAAATTATCAGAAAAATTCAAGGAATCCATCTGTACCATTTTCATGCATGTTAGAACAACTTATAGATGCTGTTTAGCACAAATCATATAAAGGGCATTTAAATAATCACATATGGAGTTTGAATTTGAATTTTATATTCAAACCAACTTCATTTAATCTGTTGCTAGTTGCATTAGCCCAACACACATTCATTTTGCCATGTCATGATCATGCATCATATTGTGCATTGCATTGATTGTGTTCCCTTCTATGTTGCCGGTATTTGTCCCCTCTCGATAGACGTGATACCGATGATGTGATCGTTGACACTGATGAAGACTCAATGTTATCTTCAGAAGTGCCAGGCAAGCAAAACCCCTTTGTTCATTCCGATACAATCCTACTCTCTCGCTCCTGCTCTCTTTTACTGCATTAGGACAACAACGACATATTTGTTACTTGCTGCGGTAGCTGAACCCCTTTATCCTTTGCATGACCTGTCATTGCCACAGTAAATAGATGAAACCCACTAGCATGAGTAGGAGTTGTTTGAGCCCTGATGTGCCTACTCATTCATGCTTGTTTGTCATGCCTGCTACTGCTTAGAGTTGAGTCAGGTCTGATTCATCGGGGATGAATCAGAGGCGTGTGAACATGTCCTACTGTGTGTGAGCTAAGTGTGTGAACACGATTTGGTAAAGGTAGCGGTG
>NW_021190888.1:0-1203 GCF_002162155.2 Triticum dicoccoides | reverse complement strand
TCCCTCGAGCATACACCATTATATCTTTTGGGTCTGACCAATGCTATCACCGTGTTCACACGATGGTGGAAGTCCAGTGATATGGAAATTCCGATGAGTTGTTGTTGAGTCCATCGACAACATCCTTATCTCCTCCATGATGTTGTTGAACATTAAGTTAGTGTTGGAAACTTTTGAAAGCATTTTCTTCATGCTAGCTCATGAAGTACTTGATTGATGAAAGGAGTGACTCCCTTTGATTCACGTGCATTTTGATGTAAGCTGCCGTCGTGAATTCGAGAAAGTTTGTTTTTGCTCCTTTGGAATCATCCCAAGTCGGTCATGCACGTGCGAAGAATTCTATGGTCTGTTAGACTGATCATCTTCATTCCATATGTATATCCTAGCACACCAAGCCACTGACTGATTTGTTCAAGGAGAAGGAGTATCTTCATAAGAGCTAATCCGGACTTATGAAAGAACTTCGATATCCTCGCTGATGGTTCCCAACCAGAACTCGGTAGTGTTTTATTGTAAGACTACCATGTGGGCATGCTTGTCTGGGACAACGTGTTCACATGTTTGTAGCAGAACCAGCTCATGTTTTGGAGCTTGCTATCGTAGTTCATCTCCCGAGAATCCCGCAACGTCATCTCGTCAATTTGTGTTGCAAACTTCCGTTTTTCTTCCTAGACTCGATGAGTCTGGAATATCCTGACACCAACCAGATCTGAATCTCAGGTAGATATGATGGTTGGAATATTTCCCAAGAATTATAATATTGGTCGCGCGATAACCGGTAAAGTGGATGTCGTGGCCAACACACCCAGCCGGAAGACCTGTTATTATAATATCTTGATTGATGAAGTTGGCCACCTCCCCATAGGGATTTCGTAGGATTTACTCCCTAGTTGCCCCTATGGATTTCTGTATTCCGAAGTCCGACCTTTTTACTTGATGTTCTAGATATCAAACCATATCTATGAATGGGTACACTAGCACATCAAGGAGAACATTAGAAGCGGAGTGCTAAATGTCTCTCGGTCGATCATCCAGATTTTGTTCCTTGGCTCGCTAAGGTGAAATCTGAGAAAGTGTTATCCTCCTTTGCATCTGCATCGTCCATCGCTATTCATCATGGTAGTATGTTGTGTTGTCAGCACCCTTGACACGGATGTTGATAAAACCTTGATGATTGTGGAAATGCTCAAGTTCTTGAGAGCA
>NW_021190887.1:0-1346 GCF_002162155.2 Triticum dicoccoides | reverse complement strand
GCCGAAAGAAACAGCGCAGCAAACCACTCCACCAGGACCACGTTGCTGTCTACAATAAAAACCCAAGCTATTTAATACTCCTCCTAGTACAGCATTAACATCAATACTCCTAAAAAACAGCATTCACATATATTATGTACCATATAAATCATTTCAAAAAAGAAAACATACAAATGAAAAAGAAAAATCATAGATTTGAAATAAAAGTTCAATTTTTAAAAACGTTCATAGAATTCGAGAAAAGTTCATCAAATTTTTAAAAAGAATACGAATTTGAAAAACTAGTTCAACGATTCTGAAAAATAGTTCACAAATTTGAAAAAGTCCATCGATTTTGTAGAAAAGTTCATCGAAAAAGTAGTTCAAAATATGGAAAAAGGTCATCAATTTTGAAAAAAGTTCATCGAATTCGAAAAAAGTTCAACAAATTTGAAAAAAGTACATCCAATTCGGAAAAAGTTCATCAAAATTTAAAAAAAATCATAGAATTTGAAAAAAAAATCATCAAATTTCAAAAAAGTTCACAAATTTAAAGAAAATAGTTCACGAACTTTAAAAAACGGCGCAATAAAGAAAACAAAATTGATGAAGGAAAAAGAAAAATAATAAACGGAGTTGAAGAACGAAATAAAAAGGAAAAATGAACTATGTCAATAGATGCGGGTGTATAGCCTGATGGTTATCCCTGGTCCGTGTTCACTGCAAGGAGGCGCGAGAGGAAAAGTTGGCTGCTATCCAAGTTGCCAATACCAGGAAGCACAACTTTCAAGACTTCATGGAGACTTTCATTGCTGCTGCCACTCGCATTGCAGATGTGATCGACTTGGACGAGTTCGTCGCCCCTTCCAGTCCTCGGCCTGAGGAATAAGACTTTTATGCTTCACTTTAAATTTGCCTCAGAATGCCGAGTGGATTTTGTAACCGTTAAACTCTGTCGAGCTGAAGGCTCGAGTACTTTGATCTGCGGTCTGGGACCTTTGGGTCTTATCCGAACTTGATTTATCATTGAATATCTTCATGAATTATCTGTCGAGTGGAAACTGTTCCTCACTCGAAATAACCTTGTATTTGTGGTGCAGCTCCGAAGGAGAAGGTAACAGTCAACTTGCACCTCGTCGTCCTTGCGAATTAGGATTTGTTCCATACTTAGGCGAGTACTAGACTGCAGCTAAGCCTCCGAGTGAGAGGTTTGCTCTCCACTCGGTAGGAATTTGAATACTTAGGCTTGTACTGGACTGCAGCTAAGCCCTCGAGTGGGAGGTTTGCTCTCCACTCGGTAGGATTTTAAACACTTAGTCGAGTACTGGACTGCAGCTAAGCCCCGGAGTGGGAGGTTTGCTCTCCAC
>NW_021190886.1:0-1367 GCF_002162155.2 Triticum dicoccoides | reverse complement strand
AGTTCCGAGTCTTCTTGAATGGGCAGTTCATGTGATGCACAACATTGTACTCCTATAATGCACTTCTTCGCCTCCCTCCGTCATCATCCCCTGAATCAAAGAGGGGGCGAGAATACAGTGTATCACCGGTGCTATGCAGGTGAGGAACCTCGTACCATGAGAGTAGACGTTTTTGTGTTTGTGTGGGTGTATGCGCCCTGTTTGTATTCTGTAACAAGATCTACCCCTTCTTAATGAAATGAAGCAATTATTTTTCCTTGGCTTAAAAAATGCACTTCTTATATTGTGTGTTATATTAATCTATTTTTTATGTTTACTTAGATATTTGTCGTGGAGTTAACCCCTTTTGTAATATAATTTCCTCCTCCTTTTGAAAATAAAGCAGTATTACATGTATACTTTCCCGGCTGATGACATTCAGTAACATAGTCTTTCTCTTTTTCAAAATGGGGGACAGAAAAAAGCTAAATGTAAGCAACACGGTAAGTTTTGTTTAAGTTAAGGAATTCACTTCGTGGTAAGTTTTGTTTAAATTTAGGGTTTCAGTTGAATTTCAGGAGACGAGACAAAGATTAGAGGTGGGGACCATCACTTTAAACTATTTGCCTACCACTCTTTAAATCTGTTAAGTAATAAAGCACCCGTTTTCAAAAAAGCAAATCTTACCAGTCTCGGTGACCATCACTTCAAACTATCTACCTATCACTCTTGTGTCGCGGTGCAGAAGTTGGCATGGCGTTGTGGTTCTCATCTGTGACTGACCTCGGTGATGGCCATGCTTGCTGATTGGGGACCGGCATGGTCGGATCTGATGTTGAGGCGATGACGGTGGATTGGTCATTTCCGCTACCACTTCGTCCAATCTGTACCGGACTTGCACCCCTAGTTATGCAGAAGTGGAAGCACAAAAGCGGATGTGAGCATCATGGCGGCGAGCAAGACTGGTTGGGCAATAAAGGTGGTGTGATTTGCTTTGCCCCCAGGCATGCTGGCAGCGGCGCATCTCATGGGAGGCTGGTAGATTGCTGTTGTGCACAATGTCCATTAGTGAAACAATAGTGCATCAACGAAAATGATGCCACAGTGTCTTCTTTTCTAGAAAGTTCACTTTTAACTGGCTACTTATGTGGTATGGACTATTAGGTATTGTGAGCGAATTGACGATCCACACCGCCTTCCAGGCATTGTTTTGCCCCAAATTTGATGTTTAGTTAGACTATCCAATATGAAGCGCAAGCGATGAATCCTTCTTGAATTATAGGGTTGACGGTAGAAATGTGGAGATGTTGCCACAGGCTGGCCCAACCTGGATGACATCAAGTTTTCTCTTTCTTTTTCAAGATCATTTGTTCGGCATCTTGTGCTTA
>NW_021190885.1:0-1894 GCF_002162155.2 Triticum dicoccoides | reverse complement strand
TAGTCCCATATCTACTCAAATCGTAAGTGAAGGTGAGAAAATAACAATATCCACCACACGCCTCAATGCTCATCGGACCGCACACATCAGTATGTATGAGCTCCAACAAGTCACTTCCCCATTCCATTATTTCAGAGAGCGGGGTCTTATTCATCCTGCCCAAGAGGCATGGCTCGCATCTGTCAAGCGATTCAAAATCTAGTGACTCCAAACGTCCATCAGCATGGAGTTTCTTCATGCTTTTTACACTAATATAACCTAAGCGCCACAAGAAAGTGGTACTATCATTATCAACTCTACATCTTTTGGCATCATGTATCACTACCATCGAGATTCAATAAACCATTCACATTGGGTGCATGACCACAAAAGGTATTATTCACATAAACAGAATAACCATTATTCTCTAACTTAAATGAATAATTGTATTGCAACGTACATGATATAAGCATGTTCATGCTCAACGTAGACACCCGATAAGATTTATCTAGGTTAAACACTAATCCAGAAGGTAGAGGGAGCGTGCGATGGTGATCACATCAACCTTGAAAACACTTCCAACACACATCGTCACCTCGCCCTTAGCCAGTCTCCGTTTATTTCGTAGCTCTTGCTTCAAGTTACCAATATTAGCAACTGAACCGGTATCCAATACCCAGGTGCTACTAGGAGTACTAGTAAGGTACACATCAATAACACGTATATCAAATATACTTTGTTGAAGTTGCCAGCCTTCTTATCTACCAAGTATTTGGGGTAGTTCCACTACCTGTGACCATTCCCCTTACAATAGGAGCACTTAGTCTCGAGTTGGGTTCAACCTTGGGTTTCTTCATTGAGGAGGCAACTGGCCTGCCATCCAAGAAGTTTTCCCTCCTTGCCCTTGCCCTTATTGAAACAAGTGTTCTCGTTAACCATCAACACCTGATCATACTTCTTGATTTCTATCTTCGCGGCCTAAAGCACTGTGAATGGCTCCGGGATCATATCCATCCCTTTCATGTCATAGTTCGTCACGAAGTTCTAGCAGCTTGGTGATAGTGACTAGAGAACTCTGTCAATCACTATCTTATCTGGAAGATAAACTCCCACTCGATTCAAGCAATTGTAGTACCCATACATTCTGAGTGCATGCTCACAGGCTGAGCAATTCTCCTCCATCTTTGTAGGCAAAGAATTTGTCAGAGGTCTCATACCTCTTAACACGGGCATGAGCCTGAATTACCAATTTCAGTTCTTGGAACATCTCATATGTTCCATGGCGTTTAGAACGTCATTGCAATCCCGATTCTAAACCGTAAAGCATGGCGCACTAAACTATCAAGTAGTCATCAAAACATGTCTGTCAGATGTTCACAACATCCACATACGACGCTGGAGGGGTTGGCACACTAAGCGGTGCATCAAAGACGTAAGCCTTCTGTGCAGCAGTGAGGACAATCCTTATACCACAGACCTAGTCCGCATAATTGCTTACAATATCTTTCAACTTAGTATTTCTATAGGAACGTATTAAAACAGGGAACTACAACGCGAGCTATTGATCTACAACATAATTTGCAAAGATAACTTAGACTATTGTTCATGATAAATGAGTTCAACTAATCAAATTACTTAAAACTCCCACTCAAATAGACACCCCTCTGGTCATCCGAGTGTAACATGATCCAAATTCACCAACCGAAGTCTGATCGTCATGTGAGATGAGGTGGTGTCAATGGTGAACATCTCCATGTTGACCATATCTACTATATGACTCATGCTCGACCTTTCGGCCTCTTGTGTTCCGAGGCCATGTCTGTACATGCTAGGCTCGTCAAGTTTAACCCGAGTGTTCCGCACGTGCAAAACTGTCTTGCACCCGTTATATGCAAATGTAGATTCTATCACACCC
>NW_021190884.1:0-2457 GCF_002162155.2 Triticum dicoccoides | reverse complement strand
CATTTGGAATGAAAGAAATGCACGGGTATTCCGTCATAAGAGTGTGCCAACGACCGTCCTACTCACCGCCAAGCTTTTGGTGACCGTGGGCGCAAAAAAATTAGGAGATATTCTTGTGGGCGAGTAATTCCCATGCTGTACCTGTGGGTGTTGTAAAACTCTAAACTCTATTCTCTCCTTATTTAATAGATGAGGCAAATCTTATGCTTCCGTTTAAAAAATGAAATATTGAGAAATCAATTACCATCAAGGGGCATACAAACATATCTACTAACCTCTATGCTATTCCATATGACGCTGATCATCCTGTTACACGTTACAATTTCTCAGGCATGCCTATCTCTCAGGCAACTGAGATTTTGCTAGATCTTAGTGAATATGGTACAAAATTAAGCTAGCAATCACCATCAAAATAACCCTAGCAAAATTCAGCAAAATGGATCCAATGGGCTATGTGCTCGACTGGGGTTCAATAAGTTCTTAGACAACCGAGAATTCGGCATTCTGTAGTTCTTTCAATAGTACACAGTAGCACAAGTTTTGACATGACGATATTTCTAATGGCGCGCCTATGATACACTCTATTACATATGATACATTCTATTACATACGGGACGGCCGAGGAAATCGTGAGCCATAAGCCTAGAGGAAGAACTGTTTGTGATGCATGTTCGTCTATGATTGTGCTTTAAAATGGGTCTTGTGTGAGAAATTGTCTCTCATGGTTTTATCGGCCACTTATAATACAATTTGAATGGGTTAATTTAGGGACCTCATGTGGGCGACCGTCTTTGCTTCCTAACTACCTTTGATGGCTACCTTAATTGGCCGATAACCTGCTATATTTTCCAAAACAGAGGCAAAAGAGCCTCATCGATTAATTAAGAAGAAGAGAGTTTCCTAATTAATTAACAGAGAACCAGGCAAAAACCGATCAGGCAAACCACACTTGATGCATGAAACACCACAGCTAAACAAGTGGCCCAACAAAACACTCTCAACACACGACAACTGCAAACCCAGACGCCCGCTATGATGCTATATACT
Organism: Triticum dicoccoides; assembly: GCF_002162155.2. Taxonomy (NCBI): domain Eukaryota; kingdom Viridiplantae; phylum Streptophyta; class Magnoliopsida; order Poales; family Poaceae; genus Triticum; species Triticum dicoccoides. The sequence continues at coordinate 1,410 of NW_021190884.1, read as the reverse complement.
CTCTAGATCCCAGCTAGGTGGTTCGGTACCCGCCCATCATTGATCCTTCGAGCTACTTAAGTTCAACCCACAACTGCATGCTTCTCCAGAATCTGATATGTTTCCCAGAAAGCACCGCAACTTGGCGGCCTTGTGTCAAATTTTCACCATTTGAGCACTTTGGGTGTTGATTGTACACCAACTACTTCTTGGTGTCCAAAGTTACTAATTTTGACTATTGCCAATTCTTGTATTTTTTTTCTCTGATTATGTATTTGGGTAGTTTATGCTAGAGATGGGAAGTATTGAGGGTGGGGTGGGGTAGATTTGTGGGAGAGGGGCAATATTTTGTAATTTTACTTATGTTTATGATATACTCCCTCCGTCCCAAAATAAATGTCTTGACCTTAGTACAATTTTTTGTATTAAAGTTAGTACAAAGTTGAGACACTTATTTTGGGACGGAGGGAGTACTAGATAATTGCCCGTGCATTGCAATGGGGACATAAATATTCTAGTAGATTAGTAGTATGTGATTCATGTCCTATTTATTGTTAATAAAAGTGTTTAAAAAGGATTTTATTTGGTAAACATTTATTGACTTACCAAAGAAATTTTTATTTAAATTCAATAAGATGTGGACCGGTTGAGGCGGTTTTCCATCAAAACAGGTGAGAAAAAGCAAAAGGGGCGGGGACCAAAAGGGAAAATGGGAGGAACTTGGACAAAGGGTCGAGTGTAAATCTAGGAGGTGAAACAGGGAGCCTTAGGTCTTTCTTAGATATATAGGAATTTGGTATAAAATGGGTAGTTGGCAAAACTGGGGAGTGGGGAGGGAGGAGAAATTGAGGTTTGTATAGTGTTTTTTTTGTCTTAGTAATGTTATAGTCGTATGTGCTACCTACATAATGGACCGAAGCTGGATATACGGTGGAAAGAAAAACCACATACTTAGTCCAACGCCTACCGGAATCAATTCATTGATCAAACTTCTTTGGTACACACTTATGATCCAGGTAAAGTAACGAACTTCAACATCATCTCTCATTTGGTCGTTTCTCCGGGAAACCATACATGTTTGCACTAGAGCTCCTGGTACACCGATTGCACTATTCTCCGTAGCAGGGCTTAACGCTTCAGAAGACTTCTATATATTAATGGATGAACACAACATATAATCCCCCCTTCCGGTTTAGAGGGCATATCTCAAACAGAAAAAGATAATAATTCTAAGGCTCATTGTATTCGGAACATGCATATATAGCTATGTCCATATTAAATTCTGTCAGATTTTTGTTCTCAATGTATAATATACCGATGCATGAAGGAGCAAGAGAGTCATGCATGTAGCATTAACGTGTTGTCTAGCACATAAGTAGTTCATCCTTAGTTGATGTGATTTGTAAGATGAGCCCAATAAACAAGAAAGGA
>NW_021190883.1:0-650 GCF_002162155.2 Triticum dicoccoides | reverse complement strand
ATTTGTATTTTTAGAATTTTGAATTGAATTAGTTTTATTCTTCTGAATTTTTTGATATAATATTTGTGTTTTTAACATATTGAATTGAATTAGTTTTATTTTTCTGAATTTTTTGATATATTATTTGTATTTTTAACATATTGAATTGAATTAGTTTTATTTTTCTTAATTTTTTGATATATTATTTGTATTTTTAACATTTTGAATTGAATTAGTTTTATTTTTCTGAATTTTTTGATATAATATTTGTGTTTTTAACATATTGAATTGAATTAGTTTTATTTTTCTGAATTTTTTGATATATTATTTGTATTTTTAAGATTTTGAAAAAGAAAAAGTATTTTAAAAATACCTTTAGTCGCGGTTGGCCTGCCCGACCGCGACTAAAGGTCGTTGCGCGCGAGAACGAAAAACCCGCCAAAAACCCCTTTAGTCGCGGGTCGCCTCCCCGACCGCGACTAAAGGTTACCCTTTAGTCGCGGGTCACCTTCCCAACCGCGACTAAAGGTTGCCCTTTAGTCGCGGGTCGCCTCCCCAACCGCGACTAAAGGGGGGGGCTATAAATACAAGGGCCCGACCCATCGCGGGCATTTCTCGTCTTCTCTGCCGCGCCGAAGGCCTGCCGCCGTCGCCCTCGCCCTCGACGCCGC
>NW_021190882.1:0-1150 GCF_002162155.2 Triticum dicoccoides | reverse complement strand
TTCCGCACCAGAGTGGTACGGCAACCCTGTCCTGGAAATCATGTTGTTAGACAACAATGAACCTTCGAACTATGAAGAAGCAATGGCGGGCCCGGATTCCAACAAATGGCTTGAAGCCATGAAATCCGAGATAGAATCCATGTATGAAAACAAAGTATGGACTTTGACAGACTTGCCCGATGATCGGCGAGCGATAGAAAACAAATGGATCTTTAAGAAGAAGACGGACGCGGATGGTAATGTTACCATCTATAAAGCTCGACTTGTCGCTAAGGGTTATCGACAGGTTCAAGGGATTGACTACGACGAGACATTCTCTCCCGTAGCGAAGCTGAAGTCCGTCCGAATCATGTTAGCAATTGCCGCATACTATGATTATGAGATATGGCAGATGGACGTCAAAACAGCATTCCTTAACGGGCATCTTAAGGAAGAACTGTATATGATGCAGCCGGAAGGTTTTGTCGATCCTCGGAACGCTAACAAAGTATGCAAGCTCCAGCGATCCATTTATGGACTGGTGCAAGCATCTCGGAGTTGGAACATTCGCTTTGATGAAATGATCAAAGCGTTTGGGTTTATGCAGACTTATGGAGAAGCCTGCGTTTACAAGAAAGTGAGTGGGAGCTCTGTAGCATTTCTCATATTATATGTAGATGACATACTCCTGATGGGAAATAATATAGAATTTCTGGACAGCATTAAGGCCTACTTGAATAAGTGTTTTTCAATGAAGGACCTCGGAGAAGCTGCTTATATATTAGGCATCAAGATCTATAGAGATAGATCGAGACGCCTCATAGGTCTTTCACAAAGCACATACCTTGATAAGATTTTGAAGAGATTCAGAATGGATCAGTCCAAGAAGGGGTTCTTGCCTATGTTACAAGGTGTGAGACTGAGCTCAGCTCAGTCACCGACCACGGCAAAAGATAAAGAAGAGATGAGTGTCATCCCCTATGCTTCAGCCATAGGATCTATTATGTATGCCATGCTGTGTACCAGACCCGATGTAAACCTTGCCGTAAGTTTGGTAGCAAGATACCAAAGTAATCCCGGCAAGGAACACTGGACAGCGGTCAAGAATATCCTGAAGTACCTGAAAAGGACAAAGGACATGTTTCTCGTTTATGGAGGAGACGAAGAGCTC
>NW_021190881.1:0-1852 GCF_002162155.2 Triticum dicoccoides | reverse complement strand
AATTAAAGAGCAATTTTCATAATTAAACTCCTTGAGATCCAAAATAGTGGGTTTAGCAATATCTAGATTTTTATTTCTTTCAATCCCACTTTTATCAATTTCATCATCAAGATCTAGAAACTCTGAATTCTTAGAAAGTCTTCTAGGTAAAGGAAGATCATATTCAGTTTCATCAAGATTCATATTGCAAAACAAAGATTTAGTGGGTGATACATCAATAAATTTTAGATCTTCATCTTGATTTTCATAGGAATTGGAAGAACACGCTTTAATAAAGGCATCTTTGGAAGCATGCATCCTAACGGTTCTTTCTTTGCACTCATCAATGGAAATTCTCATGGCTTTGAGAGACTCATTGATATCATGCTTAGGAGGAATAGATCTAGGCTTTAAAGAATCAATTTCAAGAGAAATTCTATCAACGTTCCTAGCCAAATCATCAACTTTAAGCAATTTCTCTTCAAGCAAAGCATTAAAATTCTTTTGTGAATTCATAAACTCTTTAACACTACTGTCAAATTCAGAGGGCATCTTATTAAAATTACCATAAGAGTTGCTGTAGGAATTTCCATAATTATTAGAAGGATTACTAGGATAAGGCCTAGGATTAAAATTCCCTCTATACGCGTTGTTTCCAAAACTATTCCTACCAACAAAATTTACATCCATAGATTCATTATTATTCTCAATCAAAGTAGACAAAGGCATATCATTGGGATCAAGAGGAGTATTTTTAATAGAAAATATCTTCATAAGTTCATCCATCTTTTCACTCAAAACATTGATTTCTTCTATAGCATGCACTTTTTTACTAGGAGATCTTTTGGTGTGCCATTGAGAATAATTAGCCATAATATTATCAAGCAATTTTGTAGCATCTCCTATAATTTCCATAAATGTGCCTCCCGCAGCCGAATCTAAAAGGTTTCTAGAAGCAAAATTCAATCCGGCATAAAAATTTTGTATGATCAACCATAAATTCAAACCATGAGTAGGGCAATTGTGAAGCATCAATTTCATTCTTTCACAAGATTGGGCAACATGCTCATGATCAAGTTGTTTAAAATTAATAATATCGTTCCTAAGAGTGATGATTTTAGCGGGAGGAAAATACTTAGAGATAAAAGCATCTTTGCACTTGTTCCGAGAATCAATACTATTTTTAGGCAAAGACGAAAACCAAACTTTAGCATGCTCTCTAAGTGAAAACGAAAATAACTTCTATTTGACAATATTGTTATCCGTATCTTTCTTCTTTTGCATATCACACAAATCAACAAAATTGTTTAGATGAGTAGCGACATCTTCACTAGGAAGGCCGGCGAATTGATCTTTCATAACAAGATTCAGCAAAGCGGTATTGATTTCACAAGACTCATCATTATTAAGAGGAGCAATCGTAGTACTAAGGAAATCATTATTATTGGTATCCGAGAAGTCACACAATTTGGTATTATCTTGTGCCATGGCAACAAGTAATCCAACACACAAGCGAACAGAAAGGCAACGAGAAAAGGCAAACGGGAAAAAGAGGAGGAGATTGGGAAAGAGAGGGCGAATAAAACGGCAAGGGTGAAGTGGGGGAGAGGAAAACGAGAGGCAAATGGCAAATAATGTAATGCGAGAGATAGGGATTGTGATGGGTACTTGGTATGGTTGACTTGCTCTTGCGTGAGCCTCCCCGGCAACGGCGCCAGAAGTTCTTCTTGCTACCTCTTGAGCACCACGTTGGATTTCCCCGAAGAGGAGAGGATGATGCAGCAAGGTAGCGTAAGTATTTCCCTCAGTTTTTGAGAACCAAGGTATCAATCCAGTAGGAGACCATGCACAAGTCCCTCGTACCTACACAGAA
>NW_021190880.1:1023-1523 GCF_002162155.2 Triticum dicoccoides | reverse complement strand
GGACGAGAACTCATCTGTTACACGGGCACTTCAATGTTTTTTAAACTTATTTGAACTCCGGACTTCTTTTGTGTTCAGTATGCAGCATTCAAAGCGACGTCATCAATTTCCAATATGTTCTGACATTATTTGTTGTTTTTCGGTCATTTACCTAATTGTTTAGAGAGCTAAATGACCGTGAAATTGAAAATCACTACAAAATGACTTCTGAAAATGTTGAAACTTGGCATGGTATCATCATTTCACCCACATAGCATGTGCGAAAGAGTAGAGATGGTCACTTCTAGTTTGGATGCACTTCGTGTACAAACTGGACAAACTCTTTCGGAGTATCAGGGTTTCGGACGAGAACTCATCTATTACACAGGCACTTCAATGTTTTTTAAACTTATTTGAACTCCGGACTTCTTTTGTGTTTAGTATGCAGCATTCGAAGCGATGTCATCAATTTCCAACATGTTCTAACATCATTTGTTGTTTCTCGGTCATTTACCTAATTG
>NW_021190880.1:0-791 GCF_002162155.2 Triticum dicoccoides | reverse complement strand
AACTCCGGACTTCTTTTGTGTTCAGTATGCAGCATTCAAAGCGACGTCATCAATTTCCAACATGTTCTGACATCATTTGTTGTTTTTCGGTCATTTACCTAATTGTTTAGAGAGCTAAATGACCGTGAAATTGAAAATCACTACAAAATGACTTCTGCAAATGTTGAAACTTGGCATGGTATCATCATTTCACCTGCATAGCATGTGCGAAAGAGTAGAGTGGGTCACTTCTAGTTTGGACGCACTTCATGTACAAACTGGACAAACTCTTTCGGAGTATCAGGGTTTCGGACGAGAACTCATCTGTTACACAGGCACTTCAATGTTTTCTAAACTTATTTGAACTCCGGACTTCTTTTGTGTTCAGTATGCAGCATTCAAAGCGACGTCATCAATTACCAATATGTTCTGACATCATTTGTTGTTTTCGGTCATTTACCTAATTGTTTAGAGAGCTAAATGACCATGAAATTGAAAATCACTACAAAATGACTTCTGAAAATGTTGAAACTTGGCATGGTATCATCATTTCACCCGCATAGCATGTGCTAAAGAGTAGAGAGGGTCACTTCTAGTTTGGACGCACTTCATGTACAAACTGGACAAACTCTTTCGGAGTATCAGGGTTTCGGACGAGAACTCATCTGTTACACAGGCACTTCAATGTTTTCTAAACTTATTTGAACTCCGGACTTCTTTTGTGTTCAGTATGCAGCATTCAAAGCGACGTCATCAATTTCCAATATGTTCTGACATCATTTGTTGTTTTCGGTCATTTACCTAATTGTTTA
>NW_021190879.1:0-1554 GCF_002162155.2 Triticum dicoccoides | reverse complement strand
GTAATGATTCTAATGTTCATGAGAATATGATGCTGCCTAAATTGGATACATTTGTTTTGCTTACAAATGAAGGGCCTAGCTTGGAGAAGGATGAACATTGGAGCAAGAACAAGCATGGAGATGATGGCATGCGCAAGGGGAACAAGAACGGAGTTACAAGTGATGATTTCAGGACTTTGAAGCCACCATAATGGGTGCATGAAGCCTTGGACGAAATATACAAGATGCCACTTCATAAATTTCGTCCCGAGGCTATTTTAGGTGCTGCGTCACCTTATTATTGGGCCAGGCCCATGTAATTTCGAAATACATAAGTATAGGCTATTTTTTAGAGTCCGTATGTGTGGGGAAACAAGAGATAGGGTTGATTTCGGACCCCTCCACCAAGGGCCACGAAATTCCCCCCTCTTCCTCCATATATACAACCCTTAGGGCATCGTTTAGACTTTGGGTTTTGTTTAGATTAAAAGTTCGCCATAGCTGCAACTTCACGTACTTCGTTTGTGTTCAACGACCAGACAAAGGCGTCACAGAACCCCACCTTGATCAATAAAGCTTTCATCTTATATTCGCAATATCTAGATTGCAATCTCAGTTTCTTGCTTGTTCTTCGTTTGCTCGCAGGAAACCGACCCTCGTGGTCAGGTTGATCGTGCTCCGGCGTGGTCAATAACCTCTCGGAGTTGGTTTAGCGATTGCTAAGGCGCGACGTCCTCGCACGTTCGTAGTCGGATCGTCAAAGTCGACTTCCACCAAAGCGATATCCATCATCTCATCGAAAGACGGGACACCTTTGCCTCTATCAAAAATTCTGTAGAAGAATATTATCAGGAATTACAAACTGGCATGATTAGATGTGGTATTGTTGAGGAGAATGAAGCTATGCTTGCACGTTTTCTGGGTGGATTAAATAGAGAGATTCAGACCATTCTAGACTATAAGGAGTATACTAATATCACTCGTTTATTCCATCTTGCTTGTAAAGCTGAACGTGAAGTGCAGGATCGACAAGCATTAGGGCGAACTAACTTTTCTGCAGGCCGACCTTCATCATGGACACCACGTGCATCTTCTACTTCAACTGCACCAGCACCTCCATCCGGTGCCACCTCCAGCCGTGATACAAGAAAACAGGCACAACCACCTTTATCTTCCAAGAGCGCACCTGCGGGTCCTGCACAGCGTTCTTCTTCTTCCATGGCATCAACAGGGCACACAAGTGATATTATTTGTCATCGTTGTAAGGGAGGAGGTCATTATGCGAGGGAATGCAAATCTCCGCGTGTGATGATTGCTACCGCGGATGGTGGATATGAGTCCGCTAGTGACTATGATGAGGAGACATTGGCTCTTATTACACGTGAAGAACATGGTGGAGATGATTCTGATCATGAGACGCAATACATGGCTCCTGAAGACGCTGACAGGTATGAATGTTTAGTTGCTCAACGTGTTTTGAGTGTGCAGGTCACACAAGCTGAGCAAAATCAGAGGCACAATTTGTTCCATACCAAGGGAGTTGTGAAGGAACGTTCTGTGCGCGTCATAATAGAC
>NW_021190878.1:0-2106 GCF_002162155.2 Triticum dicoccoides | reverse complement strand
TTTAGCTCTTGCTTCTCTTCCTTTTCCTCATATCGAGACCTCCTCGATCAAACACTTCATCCACAAAAAACTTCAACAAACAACTCGGTAAGATCTGTTAGTATAATAAAGCAAATCACTACTCTAAGTACTATTGCAAACCAATTAATATTTTGTTTTTGCATTGTGTCTACTGTAATATAGATTTTCCATGGCTTAATCCACTGATATAAATTGATAGTTTCATCAAAACAAGTAAACTATCCATCAAAAATAGAATCTGTCAAAAACAGAACAGTCTGTAGCAATTTGAACATTCACCATACTTCCGCTGCCCCAACAATTCTACCAAAATTAGAAAAAATAAAAAAATTGTACATAAAGATAGTGCAAAATGAATCAGAACCATTTGACTTTCCAATAAAAAATTTAAAATTGCGCAGTACAGCCAAAGTTTCTGTCCTTCACCGTACAAACCAACAAGCATTGTAAACATCCTAAAGGCAAACCTTAGCACATTATTTTTATAATACAATGGAAATATACAAGGGGATAATTATTTTTGATGAAAAGTTTCTGTAATTAAGATTCACAAAGTTTCCGTGAGCATGAACAAAGTTCAAGGAGCTTTCCCACTTCAACAATGCTTGTCTTTCTCACTTTCACTTTCCTTTTTGAAAAGTTTTGGGTTCCCCTCTTTATTTTTTTGTTTTTAAACTTTATGAAAGCACATAAAAGAAATAAATGACTCTCTAAAACTTCCGGGTTGTCTCCCTGGCAGCGTTTTCTTTAAAGCCATTAAGCTAGGCATATAGTGCTCAAGTAGTGGATCCACTCGGATCCCAAGGTATATCAAAGCCAATTTTAATTAACAATGATTTGTAATTTAGTAGTGAGCACAAAGTAAGATATATCAAGCAACAACGAAGTCTAACTCTCTTCCTATGCATCGACATGTCATAAAAGATCAATTCATGCACACATAGTAAAGGCCAATGCATAGTATAAGTAGTTTCTTGCAATTTTATCATATTGGAAACATAGAGAGGTGGAGATATAGTTCCTCTCTCGTAATAATTGCAAGTAGGAGCAGCAAGCACATGCATATTATATTTATCAAAATCATCATGTGCAATGGTAAAAGGCAACCCATCAATATAATCCTTAATAAGCACAAACTTCTCCGATATAGTGTAGTCGGGAGAATTCAAAAAGATAATAGGACTATCATGCATTGGTGCAATAATAACAATTTCATCTTTAACGTAAGGAACTATAGCAATTCATCTCCATAAGCATCATTCATGTTGGCATCTTGGCCACAAGCATAGCAAGCATCATCAAAAAAGGATATTTCAAGAGCATAAACGGGATCATAGCAATCATCCTTCGGTAAGCACGAAGGGGAATTAAGCAATGTATGAGTTGAAGAGTTACTCTCATTATAAGGTGGGCACGTGTAGCTAATCCGCTCTTCCTCCTTTTGTTCTTCGCTCTACTCATCATCTTTTTCATCCAATGAGCTCACAGTTTCATCAATTTCTTCTTCCATAGACTCCTGCAAAATATTAGTCTCTTCTTGGACAGCGGAGGAGTCCTCAATATATGGTTTAAGATAGGCATTAGAACCATAATTATCATAACAATATTCAAGTATGGCAAAATTGCCAGATTTGTAGAGAGTAGCATCATACTTTTCAATCAAAGAAGCAATTTCGTAAGCACCCTTAAAAGCAACAAATTCTTCAATTTGTTGAACATCATAGTAATTATAAACACGCTTAGCATACGAAGATACGATTCCATTATCACTAAACTCACATTGGTAGGGAAGGTGTTTCTTAGGGTTTTCAGAACAACAAGTAAAATCATATATTTCACATAAATTCCAAGCATAGCATTGCAAACGATGAATTTGATCCAGTAAAAGTTTCGCTTTTCAGATTTACAGTGTCGCACATATAAAGCATGCTCATCTAAAGATTTGCCCTCAATTAAGCTAGTGGGGGTTTCAGCACGAGTACAAAGGGATCGAAGATGATCCAAGTAAAAAGCTTCAGGAGTGTGATAGATTTTGAGTGGTTCTTCAACCATCGGTTCAGTAGGTACAACTAATTTTTTTGGTAT
>NW_021190877.1:0-2640 GCF_002162155.2 Triticum dicoccoides | reverse complement strand
AAAGAATAAAAGAGAACCATCACTCTACTTATATAGAGAAAAGGTGGAGACAAATGAATTGGTAACAGGAGAGGGTGAGATCGACCGGCCGACGGAGATTGCAGGGATCGCGACGTCGCCTTTGACCAATCTGTTCGCGTCGCGCTGCGGCGCAACCACCATTTCTTCTTCCTCGTCTTTGAAGCGCATCGACTCCAACGCGGATCACCTGCTGGATACCAACAAATGTCCGTGGACTAATCATATCCATCAAACGTCAGCCACTTGTCCAATAAAAATAGAAGAGATAAGGAAACGAGACGGGAAGACGAGTTTTTTTCTTTTTTAGAAAGCATGCGTGCTTGTATTCAAATCACAAAATAATACAAAGTCTTTAACCCATACAAGCGCGCCCTAACGCACATGTAATGAGCCAGAAAAACATAGAGCACCCTGACATAATAACCAGTAAAACACGAAGATCTCCGGAGTCGTGTGTCATCGTCCCAGAACCTTGTGATAAGACTCCTCTGACAACCAGATCCTAGCAGGTCATCATCTTCCATCACGGCATAATCATCGCCACGTTGCTCCCCCTTTTCTTCGTTTCGGTGATGAAAAGACATGAACACACATACGTATCCAACACACCTGCACCGGCCTTCGCCATCTGTGTGGCTTTGAGTGCCGCGATATGTGCCCCTTCTAGATAGAAGAGAACTAAGATCCGGTTCCTACGCCGCGGCCGGGCCAACCGCCCGGGAAAAACGTGATATCCCTCCAACAGCAACACAAAGAAAAGAGGAAGAACGGTAGCAGGAAATCATATCGACATGGAGGAAGAACAAACAATGTCTCCACACAACCACCACCCATCTGAGGTCCAACCCGGCCAGTGTCGGACGACCTCTAGAGACCATAGCCCGCGACCTCGACGAGATCCGGGGATCCTCCACCCTGTTGCCTCCTAGACGGAGGCAAGAGCCCCGCCTGTCCGCGAATGGAGCCCGTGATGAACAGCCTCAGCGGCGTCCCCCTCAACCCTAACCCTACAGAGAACCCACCCAACGCCCAGATCCGAGGTTCCCCCTAGCTCTTGTTGTCGAAGCGGCAATCAAAGTTGGGCGCGACCGGCAAAGTTGGCGGCCGCCACGCATGTTCGGACTGCCCCCAAACATTCCCCCGATTTGAGGATGATTGTGAAATTTCGAGCATCCGAATCGGTCCGGACTGATTTGATGTGCTGCGGTGGATAACTATAAGTGTCCGAATTGTTCGGTCCAACCATTTGCAGATGAATAAGTGATCCGCGTTGGAGATGCCCTCGGCACCACCACTATTTTGTTGCTGGTTGCTGCAACGGCTTCAGAAAAGAAAGTTTGTTGGTACATGGATGTTCGATTTTGGATAAAAAATCTCTCTATTTCGCGAGAAAAATATAATAGTGACCGTCCAAGCGGCAGCCAGGGCCCAGGGGAGATGAACTGAACCTGACCCGAGCCGATCTCTGATCATCAGTGAGTGAGTGGGTGAGTGACCACTCTGCTTGGTCCGATCTAGCCGAGCCCAGCCTAGCTGCCCACCTAGTGCAGTGCAGTGGTGCCATGTCTAACATGCCGAGTAGTAGTAGTACAAAATTCTGTTTCCAATTAATTCAATCAATCATGATTTCGTGTAGCCAGCCGGACGTTTCAGATAAGAGTATCGTTTTTGGAAATGCTCATGCTACTTCTACGGGCAGGGAGCGAGGGACACATATATAGAGAAATCATGAGTAATTGACAAAAAAACTACCATATTTCACGTATCCGTCCCATAGAACTACCATATTTTAAAAACTGATCAAAAACTCCAGATTAGTGCTAATTTCATGACAAAAAACTATCAAGTTGAGTTGATGACCGTTTTTATGATTTTAAACCTGTTTATGACATGTGAGACCGGCAGCAAAGTCAACTCTATTTATTTTGACAGTGAAGTTAACCGTTATGAAAAATGAAACCAACACGTCATCATCAACCTTCTTCTTCCTTCCCTCCTTCTCTGTTTGACATTTCAACAAGCACCTTATGTGCATCGGGCAGCACCACCGTGCCGACGCATCGACGCTGGTGAGCAGCGGCAGCCCGTGGCACTGGCGACCTTCTTCCTCCTCCTCCTCCTGCTCCCTGCTCCCTGTTAAGTGATAGCGCCCCTGCCTACTGATGCACTGCTGCTGCCCCGGTGCCGCTGCCGACAGCGCCCAGCCACGCCCTGCTAGCTCCGCCCACTTCAATTACGTACCACTCTGAAGTAGTACGCATCCTTGTCATCCCACGAGGTTTGGTAGTGACTTGATCTGAAGTTTCATGATCACTATCATAAGCTTCCACTTCAATTGGTGTAGGTGCCATAGGAACAACTCTTTGTGCCCTGCTATACACTAGTTGAAGTGACGGTTTAATAACCTCATCAAGTCTCCACCATCCTCCCACTCAATTCTTTCGAGAGAAACTTTTCCTTGAGAAAGGACCTGATTCCAGAAACAATCCCTTATTGCTTTCGGATCTGAGATAGGAGGTATACCCAACTGTTTTGGGTGTCCTATGAAGATGCATTTATCCGCTTTGGGTTTGAGCTTATCAGCCTGAAACTTTTTCACATAAGCGTCGCAGCCCCAAA
>NW_021190876.1:0-852 GCF_002162155.2 Triticum dicoccoides | reverse complement strand
CCCCCCCCCGTGTGTCGCCTTTTCAGTTCTGAAAAAATCAAAAGAAAATGATAAAAACTTCAAAAAATAAAATCCTTTGAGAGGTAGTTATATTACTACATGTACTAGTTAGGAAAATTTGAAAACTTAAATTTGGACATGTTTTCCAAAAAGTGTAGCAAAAATATAAAACGGCTATAACTTTTGCATACGATGTCGGAAAAAAATGTATAATATATCAATAAATTTAGCACGAAAATCCGTATCCGATGGAGACCGCCTACGACCTGTTTGCAATTTTTTAGAATCCTCAAATTTCAAAAGGAAAAAAAGATATGGTTAAATTTCAGTTTTTTTTAAAAAAAATTGGTTAAATCTAGTCAAACTACTTATTCAAGAAGTATTAATGTTACTACATAATTATTCAAGAATATTAGTGTTACTAAATAGTTATTTTAATTTTTTAAATTTTGGTCAAATCTGGTCAAACTATGGTCAAATTTATTCAAGAAATATTAGTGTTACTAAATAATTACAGTTTTTTTAGAATAATAGTTTCAAACTCAAACGGTGAAACATGTGACCTAATGCTCAAGCTAAACTGCTGAGGGTTAATAGGATTGACAGCTTACATTTATCAGGAAAACAACAAGTGCAGACTTGGAATGTAGGGGGAATAGAACTCCAAAGTTAAGCGTGCTCAGGCTGGGGGAGTGAGAGGATGGGTGGCCGGCCGGGAAGTTAGGCGATTTGGAATGAGTGATCCACACTTGAGCAATTAAGAGAGGTGATTAGAGACTAAATCATTAAATAATTCAGAAAAATTAAAAATAAAAAAAATCAAATTTTTTCCCAAAATTTTCAAAAAAAAAA
>NW_021190875.1:0-1423 GCF_002162155.2 Triticum dicoccoides | reverse complement strand
CTGCACACTCAAAACACGTTGAGCAACTAAACATTCATACCTGTCAGCGTCTTCAGGAGCCATGTATTGCGTCTCATTATCAGAATCATCTCCACCATGTTCTTCACGTGTAATAAGAGCCAAAGTCTCCTCATCATAGTCACTAGCGGACTCATATCCACCATCCGCGGTAGCAATCATCACACGCGGAGATTTGCATTCTCTCGCATAATGACCTCCTCCCTTACAACGACGACAAATAATATCACTTGTGTGCCCTGTTGATGCTATGGAAGAAGAAGAACGCTGTGTAGGCCCCGCAGGTGCGCTCTTGGCAGATAATGGTGGTTGTGCCTGTTTTCTTGTATCACGGCTGGAGGTGGCACCTGATGGAGGTGCTGGTGCAGTTGAAGTAGAAGATGCACGTGGTGTCCATGATGAAGGTCGGCCTGCAGAAAAGTTAGTTCGCCCCAATGCTTGTCGGTCCTTGATAGAGGCAAAGGTGTCCCGTCTTTCGATGAGATGATGGATATCGCTTTGGTGGAAGTCGACTTTGACGATCCGACTACGAACGTGCGAGGACGTCGCACCTTAGCAATCGCTAAACCAACTCCGAGAGGTTATTGACCACGCCGGAGCACGATCAACCTGACCACGAGGGTCTGTTTCCTGCGAGCAAACGAAGAACAAGCAAGAAACTGAGATTGCAATCTGGATATTGCGAATATAAGATGAAAGCTTTATTGATCAAGGTGGGGTTCTGTGATGCCTTTGTCTGGTCGTTGAACACAAACGAAGTACGCGAAGTTGCAGCTATGGCGAACTTTTAATCTAAACAAAACCCAAGGTCTAAACGATGCCCTAAGGACTGTATATATGGAGGAAGAGGGGTGGATTTCGTGGCCCTTGGTGGAGGGGTCCGAAATCAACCCTATCTCTTGTTTCCCCACACAGACGGACTCTAAAAATAGCCTATACTTATGTATTTCGAAATTACATGGGCCTGGCCCAATAATAAGGTGACGCAGCACCTAAAATAGCCTCGGGACAAAATTTATGAAGTGGCATCTTGTATATTTCGTCCAAGGCTTCATGCACACATTATGGTGGCTTCAAAGTCCTGAAATCATCACTTGTAACTCCGTTCTTGTTCCCCTTGCGCATGTCATCATCTCCATGCTTGTTCTTGCTCCAATGTTCATCCTTCTCCAAGCTAGGCCCTTCATTTGTAAGCAAAACAAATGTATCCAATTTAGGCAGCATCATATTCTCATGAACATTAGAATCATTACCAAGAAACGAAAGTACCTGATAATTTAGTTGGCGTGCACGAGCTCTAGTAATTGGTCCAGTATGTATAGCAGCAGGGGCTGTGGGTGTAACAATTGTATTGATGTCCTCATCATCCTCCCCTTCTTGAAATGAAGTCGTCCTCGACGGAAGT
>NW_021190874.1:0-1765 GCF_002162155.2 Triticum dicoccoides | reverse complement strand
AGTTTCCATTTACTTGTCTATGAACTGTATAGGCAACCAAGTAGTCCTTTACCGCGGACGCGGCTATTCGAATAGATTACGATAACCCTGCAGGGGTGTACTTCTTCATACATGTTTCCACCACTTAGCGTCTGCACACGACATGTGCTCGGCAGACTTCAAGCGAAAGCCGACGTGGGTGTAGACCACGACCTACCTAAACACTTAAGCCTCTAGTCCAGGTTTATCGCCTATTCAGGTTCCATCCGCAGGGAGTCCGGCCGAGGTTTCCCATACGGCCCCGAACGATGTGAACAGGGTTCCCGAGATACCTAACGGGTATTCGGTACACCCGGCCACGTACCTACCGCATCACAGCCCACCCCTACGGTCAGCGTTGTCCACGGCCTCCAGTAGGCTACAAACACCAGAAACTACTTGCAACTCCTGGACAGAGAGCTAGGGTGAATAAGTCATATTTCAGGGCTCAATGCATGGTAGTAGCTGTATCTTAAATCACACATACAGATCTCGGTGCTTAAGGTCGGCTTCAATGAAACAACCCACCATGTACTCCTACATGGCCTCTCATCGATACCTTTACCAAATCGTGTTCACCACACCACTCTCATTTTCGACATAATCATTTCACTCTAGCCATCACCCAGATGAACCAGACCTGACACAACTCTAAGCATAGCAGGCATAGCAAGGTAGGAACAACACATACATATGGCTCAATCAACTCCTACACATGCTAGTGGGTTTCATCTAGTTACTGTGGCAATGACAGGTCATGCAGAGGAAATGGGTTCAACTACCGTAGCACACAGCAGTTTGAAACGCGTTGTCTTAATGCAGCAAAAGAGAGCAGGAGCGAGAACATGGGATTGTATCGATATGATCAAATGGTTGGTTGCTTGCCTGATGGTTCGATGCACTGATACGGTTCTTCGTTAGGGTAATCACGGTACTCCTCGGAGGCAGAACCTGTCGCAAAGGACATCGATACACAACCATCACCAAACAATGTGCAACAATATGATGCATGCATGAAACATGGCAATATGAGTGTGTTGGGCTAATGCAACTAGAACCAGAAGGGTTTGAACAAATTTGAATCAAAGATTCAAATTTCAAACTCAAACATGGCCTTTTAAAGTGCTTTTCCTTGTTCTGCTTAAAACATCAATTTAACTTGTTTGATCATGCATGAAAATAGTACAAATGGATAGATTGGATTTTCCTGATCATTTTTCATATATAATTTGTCCAATTTGGAATTACAGAATAAAAGTTATGAATTTTTGAAGTTTAAATAATATTCTGGAATTTCCTGATTTAATTTAAATCCAGAAATATAATTATTGCGCCAGCATGACGTCAGCATGACGTCAGTGGTCAACTGCGGCTGGCTGGGGTCAAACCTGACGTGTGGGGGCCACACGTCAGTGACAGGGGGGGTTTAACAGGATTAAATTAATCCTAATTAGGGATTAGTGGCGCTGGGGCCCACTGTCAGTGTCAGGGGGGGTTGACTAACAGTAATTAGCACTAACTGACCACCTGGCCGATGGGGCCCACGCGTCAGTGACCCTGGGGGGGTCAAACCCCAGGTCAAACAGGTCAAACCCACCGGCGACATGACGCCGGCGAGGCCCGAGACGGCGGCGCGATGCGGGATCGCGCTACAGGGCACGGGCGAGGCCGTGCTTGGGCTCGTTGGAGAGCCCTTGCTCCCGCGCGTCGAACGGTGGTGGTGGCCGTGCCTGGGGTGGCCTGTACC
>NW_021190872.1:0-1426 GCF_002162155.2 Triticum dicoccoides | reverse complement strand
TGGTTCATGGCTCGACCATGTTACGTGTACCTCAAATTGAAGATGCCCGGCCCCAAAGGAGTGATCACTGTCACCGGTGATCGGAAAAAGGCAGAAGAGTGCTTCCAGAAAGGCTCAAAGATTGCTGATTCCCAGGTGACAGCGGTCGAGTTCGAAGAATACAAGCAAAACGCAGATCCGAGTGACTTGCTGCGATCGAAGAAACCCGCCACAGAGTCTGCATTTCAGTCGTCCGGTGAGACGAAGCCTGTTCACATTCACCCGACCGACCCCGATGCAGCTCCGACCCACATCTCCACAACACTCGACCCGAAATAGGAAGAAGCGCTCATCCAGTTCCTCCGTGAGAACTTGGACATTTTTGCATGGAAGCCCGCTGACATGCCAGGTGTTCCCAGGGGACTGGCTGAGCATCGCCTAAGAGTCGACTCATCTGCAAAACCAGTCAAAGAGCATCTTCGGCGGTCCGCCGTCCAGAAGAGAAAAGCCATTGGTGAGGAAGTGGCTCGACTGTTGGCGGCAGGATTTATCCCAGAGATATACCACTCCGAGTGGCTCGCTAATGTCGTCATGGTTCCTAAGAAGGACAAATCACTCCGAATGTGCATTGATTTCAAGCACATCAACTGGGCCTGCCCGAAAGATCATTTTCCTCTCCCTCGCATAGATCAAATTGTTGACTCGACCGCGGGATGCGAGAGACTGTCTTTTCTAGACGCCTACTCCGGGTACCACCAGATCCGTCTGTATGGACCCGACGAGGTAAAAACAACTTTCATCACTCCATTCGGGTGCTTCTGCTATATCACCATGCCATTCGGCCTCAAGAATGCCGGAGCCACATTTATGCGAATGATTCAGAAGTGTCTACTCACTCAAATCAGTCGGAATGTGGAAGCGTATATGGATGATATCGTCGTCAAGTCACGAAAAGGTTCCGACCTGCTCGCTGACCTCGCCGAAACATTTGCCAACCTCCGAAGGTATGATATCAAGCTCAATCCATCAAAGTGCACATTTGGAGTTCCTGGTGGCAAGTTACTCGGTTTTCTCGTTTCCGAATGAGGAATCGACGCTAATCCAGAGAAGATCGGCACTATTCTCCAAATGAAACGCCCTGTGCGAGTGCACGATGTCCAGAAGCTTACTGGATGCTTGGCCGCATTAAGTCGATTCATCTCACGACTCGGTGAAAAGGCATTGCCTCTTTACCGACTGATGAAGAAGGCAGACAAGTTCGAGTGGACTCCAGAAGCTGATGCAGCGTTTGCCGAGCTAAAAGCTCTGCTCTCCACCCAGCCGGTGCTTGCTGCTCCAATTAGCAAAGAGCCTCTGTTGCTCTATATCGCAGCCACAGGACAAGTCGTCAGTACTGTGCTTACGGTCGAGCGGGAAGAAGAAGGAAAAGCTCTCAAAGTTCAGCGCC
>NW_021190871.1:0-1066 GCF_002162155.2 Triticum dicoccoides | reverse complement strand
TTGCCGGTATTTGTCCCCTCTCGATAGACGTGATACCGATGATGTGATCGTTGACACTGATGAAGACTCAATGTTATCTTCAGAAGTGCCAGGCAAGCAAAACCCCCTTGTTCATTCCGATACAATCCCACTCTCTCGCTCCTGCTCTCTTTTACTGCATTAGGACAACAACAACATATTTGTTACTTGCTGCGGTAGCTGAACCCCTTTATCCTCTGCATGACCTGTCATTGCCACAGTAAATAGATGAAACCCACTAGCATGAGTAGGAGTTGTTTGAGCCCTGTTGTGCCTACTCATTCATGTTTGTTTGTCATGCCTGCTACTGCTTAGAGTTGAGTCAGGTCTGATTCATCGGGGATGAATCAGAGGTGTGTGAACATGTCCTACTGTGTGTGAGCTAAGTGTGTGAACACGATTTGGTAAAGGTAGCGGTGAGAGGCCATGTAGGAGTACATGGTGGGTTGTCTCATTGCAGCCGTCCTCAGGAACCGAGTTCTGTGTTTGTGATCCATGATTCAGCTACTACCATACATTGGGCCCTGAAATATGACCCCGCTCGACTTCTTATTCACCCTAGTCCTCTGTCCAGGAGTCGCAAGTAGTTTCTGGTGTTTGTAGCTTACTGGAGGCCGTGGACAGCGCTGACCGTAGGGGTGGGCTGTGATGCGGTAGGTACGTGGCACGGTGTACCGGATGCCCGTTTGGTATCTCGGGAACCCTGTTCACATCGTTTGGGGCTGTGAGCGAAACTCCGGCCGGATCTCCTCATGGATGGAACCCGAATAGGCGATAAACCTGGACTAGAGACTTGAGTGTTTAGGTAGGTCGTGGTCTACACCCACGTCGGCTTTCGCTTGAAGTCTGCCGAGCACATGTCGTGTGCAGACGCTAAGTGGTGGAAACATGTATGAAGAAGTACACCCCTGCAGGGTTAGCATCATCTATTCGAATAGCCGTGTCCGCGGAAAAGGACTTCTGGGTTGCTTATATCAGTTCATAGACAAGTGAAAGTGGATACTCTAAAATACGCAAGATAAGCGTGAGTGCTATGGATGGCGTTCTC
>NW_021190870.1:0-1221 GCF_002162155.2 Triticum dicoccoides | reverse complement strand
AAAAATCACTATAATGGCGAGTGTCTCAAAACTCTTCCTAGCTCAAACTGACAGGATGGGCACGAAATTTTTTCGACCAATTTTTTTTTTTTTTCGACTGCCCGGCCCAAAAACTGGAAACGGGTCAAAAAAAACTTCCTATAATGGCACCTGTCTCAAAACACTCAGAAACACCTAAAAATAGGACAGCCAGAAATAGGATAGCCAGAATTTTTTTTCTTTTCCGAAACCTACTCCGGCAAGGAAACACGAATCGGAATCTAGATGGATCTCGAAAACAAACCTAATATGACAAGAACTCTGATTGGTGGTGGATATATGGTGGTAGATGGCAGCGGTGGTGGTATATGACAGTTGTGGTGGTATATGGATACGGATTCGAAGCGGTGGCGGATAAGCGGTGGTGGTAGATGGCAGGGGTGATGATGATGGTGCGGCGGCGGCGTGACAACTTATGACCAGAACTCGAAACTCTAAAAGACTAGACTCTAAGACCAGCAACTAGACACGACGATGCAACCGCTAATTCAACAAAGCAAAACCCTAAAAAGATTATGCAAAGGCTCAGATTGGTTCGGATATGATGAACTAACCCTAATTTTTTTTTGTGGCTTTTTCGTGGACTGTAGGTATGAAGAACAGACTCGATCTAAACTACAAAAAACTGTAAAATCTCACCGAGCAACCTGGAAATCTGATACCACTTGATAGAGGCAAAGGTGTCCCGTCTTTCGATAAGATGGTGGATTTCGCTTTGGTGGAAGTCGACTTTGACGATCCGACTACGAACGTGCGAGGACGTCGCGCCTTAGCAATCGCTAAACCAACTCCGAGAGGTTATTGACCACGCCGGAGCACGATCAACCTGACCACGAGGGTCTGTTTCCTGCGAGCAAACAAAGAACAAGCAAGAAACTGAGATTGCAATCTGGATATTGCGAATATAAGATGAAAGCTTTATTGATCAAGGTGGGGTTCTGTGACGCCTTTGTCTGGTCGTTGAACACAAACGAAGTACGCGAAGTTGCAGCTATGGCGAACTTTTAATCTAAACAAAACCCAAGGTCTAAACGATGCCCTAAGGGCTGTATATATGGAGGAAGAGGGGGTGGATTTCGTGGCCCTTGGTGGAGGGGTCCGAAATCAACCCTATCTCTTGTTTCCCCACACATACGGACTCTAAAAATAGCCTATACTTATGTATTTCGAAATTACATGGGC
>NW_021190869.1:0-881 GCF_002162155.2 Triticum dicoccoides | reverse complement strand
AACCCAACAAAAGACGTGTGCGATCTAGCTCGTACCGCGGAGAAGCCAAGTTGCAACAGGCGCCGTCTGGCGTTCAGCTCTCAGGAGACGCCTCCAGCTGCCGACTTCACCGAGCCTCAGATAGGCGAGGTGCGAAATATTATCAGCCCCAACACACTCAAGAAGGCGGTCTGTGAGCAGAACTCGGTCCCATTACAGGAGAAGAAGAAGGCACGCAAAAGAAAGACTAAGAAGGGTGCGAGCCAGCTGGCACCGAGTACGATCCGTGCTCAGGACGGGCCACCTTCACCGCAGGATATCTCGAGGAGGGTGCATGTGGCGGGTAGGGCGATGCTACCACCAAATATGCTCAATGCTGCAACCGGTGCTATGCGGAGTCTGCACGACAGTGTTCTTTCTTTGGAGAAGCGGCGTCTCAGAGAGAAGGATGTGGCATGCCCAGTTTTCGTGGCCAAGGTGCCAGAGGGCAAGGGCTTTGTGGATGGCGACATCGGGGGTACGATCATCCTGCGGTTTGATGACATCTTTGCTATGTTTAACCTTCATCCGCTGCACTACACCTTCGTTCGGCTATTTTCGCTGAGTATGGAGATGCGGATCATTCGCGACAAGACCCCGGACATCGTGATAGTCGACCCCTTCTACATGCGTGCCAAGATCTTGGGCAGCGCTGGGGACCGGCAAGTCGCGAGTTCTTACCTCGAAGGCGTCATTCTGGCAAACCAAGATAAGGATAACTTCCTCGTGCCTTACTTTCCCGAGTAAGTCCTCCCCTCAACCGGCCCGTAACATATGAATTCTTACTTTTCGATCGTTTTTCTTTTAACATTCCGTGTTTTCTGCAGTGACACACGTTGCACGCTCATCCTCCTAAGCCCCAA
>NW_021190868.1:0-1120 GCF_002162155.2 Triticum dicoccoides | reverse complement strand
CAGAAGCACTTAGTCTCGGGTTTGGGTTCAACCTCGGGTTTCTTCACTGGTGCAGCAGCTGATTTGCCGTTTCATGAAGTATCCCTTCTTGCCCTTGCCCTTCTTGAAACTAGTGGTTTCACCAACCATCAACAATTGATGCTCCTTCTTGATTTCTACTTTCGCGGTGTCAAACATCGTGAATACCTCAAGGATCATCATGTCTATCCCTGATATGTTATAGTTCATCACGAAGCTCTAGCAGCTTGGTGGCAATGACTTTGGAGAAACATCACCATCTTATCTGGAAGATCAACTCCCACTCGATTCAAGTGATTGTTGCACTCAGACAATCTGAGCACAAGCTCAACGATTGAGCTTTTCTCCCTTAGTTTGCAGGCTAAGAAAATCGTCGGAGGTCTCATACCTCTTGACGTGGGCACGAGCCTGAAATCCCAATTTCAGCCCTCGAAACATCTCATATGTTCCGCGACATTTCGAAAAACGTCTTTGGTGCCTCAACTCTAAACCGTTTAACTGAACTATCACGTAGTTATCAAAACGTGTATGTCCGATGTACGCAACATCCACAAACGACGTTTGGGGTTCAGCACATTGAGCGGTGCATTAAGGACATAAGCTTTCTACTGTCCGCATAATTGCTACTGTCAACTTTCAACTACATTTTCTCTAGGAACATAACTAAAACAGTAGAACTATAGCGTGAACTACGACATAATTTGCAAAAGGTCTTTTGACTATGTTCAGGATAATTAAGTTCATCTTATGAACTCCCACTCAGATAGACATCCCTCTGGTCATCTAAGTGATCACATGATCCGAGTCAACTAGCCCGTGTCCGATCATCACGTGAGACGGACTAGTTAACGTCGGTGAACATCTTCATGTTGATCGTATCTACTATACGACTCATGCTCGACCTTTCGGTCTCCGTGTTCCGAGGCCATGTCTGCACATGCTAGGCTCGTCAAGTTAACCCTAAGTGTTTTTGCTGTGTAAAACTGTCTTACACCCGTTGTATGTGAACGTAAGAATCCATCACACCCGATCATCACGTGGTGCTTAGAAGCGACGAACTGTAGCAACGGTGCACAGTTAGGGGAGAACACTTCTTGAAATT
>NW_021190867.1:0-680 GCF_002162155.2 Triticum dicoccoides | reverse complement strand
CTATAGTCCACGAAAAAGCCAAAAAAAAATTAGGGTTAGTTCATCCCATCCGAACCAATCTGAGCCTTGCATAATCTTTTCTGTATTTGCTTTGTTGAATTTGCGGTTGCATCGTCGTGTTCAGTTGCTGGTCTTAGTGTCTAGTCTTTTAGAGTTTCGAGTTCTGTTCACAAGTTGTCACGCCGTCGCCGCACCATCATCATCGCCCCTGCCATCTACCACCACCGCTCCGAATCCGTATCCATATACCACCACCAATCCGTGTCCATATACCACCACCGATCCATATCCATATACCACCACCGATCCATATCCATATACTACCACCGCTGCCATATACCACCACCAATCCGAGTTCCTTGCTTATTAGGTTTGTTTTCGGGATCCATCTAGATTCCGATTCGTGTTTCCTTGCCGGAGTAGGTTTCGGAAAAAAAAAAAAAATTTCCGTTTAGGCCCAAAATTTTTCGTTTAGGAGTCGGGTAGCCACGCTCCGTTTAGGCCCAAAATTTTTCGAAAACGCATTTTTCGAAAAAATTTCTGGCTATCCTATTTTTAGGTGTTTCTGAGTGTTTTGAGACAGGTGCCATTATAGGAAGTTTTTTTTGACCCGTTTCCAGTTTTTGGGTCCGGACAGTCAAAAAAAAAAATTGGTCAAAAAAATTTCGTGCCCATCCTGT
>NW_021190866.1:0-900 GCF_002162155.2 Triticum dicoccoides | reverse complement strand
TGAGATGCTCGAGGATAAGGACCGTGAAAATCGGGCCTTGAGGTTAGAGCTCTTCAATACCCGTGCTGACCACTGGGCCACTTTGACTCGGTTCGCACCGGCGGTGCAAGCTGGATATTCAGATATGCGCGATCTCTATCCTGTGAGATCTGCTCTGCCAGACGTGATGGTTTGGCGTGATGTAGGAGGCATCACCCCACCTCGCGGTCCCCGCAGGCCACCGTCTGTTGGTCCAAGGCCTCATCCTAGCCCCTATGGTCCACAAGCTCCGCGAGATCGTCTGTTTCCGGATGATCATGTTGAGCTTCCAGGCTATGGAGGTGACTTCTACGAGGACTACTACGGATCGGTCTGAGTTAGCAGTAGTATCATTAGTTCGCACTAGCTGTGTCGTCTATCGTCCCGCGTGACTCGTGGGATATGACCTAGTTGTACTCTTTCCGGAGGTGTAGGAAAATAATGTATAGGAGCTTGGGATGCCTTCGATGAGATGTAATCCTCTTTTCACCGGAATAGTACTTGTTTGGTCTTGTACTAAACCCTGTATGGTGTGTATGACGATGGAATAAAGCAGCAGTTTCTGTATCTACCATGTCATACGGATGATCATCTTGCATTTCGAGTTATTCCTTACATTTTTACCCTATGTCGGAATTTTATCATCCTGACTAAATCATTGTCTTGTTTTCCTAGGATGGTCAACACGCGCGCTAACCCTGCTTCTCAAGAGCAGGCCGAAGGCAGTGAAGCCAGGGATGTAAATCTGCCTCATCCTCCTTCACTAGCCGAGGTTATGATGGAAGCTGAGAGAAACAAGCGGGAGACCAACCGTTTGTTGGAGCGTATTGAACAGAACACAGCACACCATCAGAGGACTAACGTGGTGTCACTCAGTGATTT
>NW_021190865.1:0-1656 GCF_002162155.2 Triticum dicoccoides | reverse complement strand
CCCCCCCCTTTCCCAGTTATTGCGATCATATGATGGAGTCCAGGAGCCAGAGGATCCCGAGGATGATTCTACGTGCAGTTCGACTATGAGGAGTGGTTAGGAGGTCCCAGGCAGGAGGCCTTGCCTTTTCGATCGTTGCTACTTTTGTGCTAGCCTTCTTAAGGCAAACTTGTTTAAATTATGTCTGTACTAAGATATTATTGCTTCCCCTGACTCTGGTGTATTCGAGCCCTCGAGGCTCCTGGCTTGTAATATGAAGCTTGTATTATTTTAGTTGGTGTCTAGAGTTGTGTTGTGATATCTTCCCGTGAGTCCCTGATCTTGATCGTACACATTTGCATGTGTGATTAGTGTACGGTCGAATCAGGGGCGTCACAATGAGTACACGCCCATGTCTTTTGGTTTGACTAATGCCCCTGCCTACTTTATGTGTATGATGAATAAGGTGTTCATGGAGTTCTTGGATAAGTTTGTCGTGGTGTTCATTGATGATATATTGGTGTACTCGAAGAATGGAGAAGAACACAAGGAACATTTGTGCTTGGTTCTCGAGAAGCTCAGGGAACCTCAGCTATATGCCAAGTTCAGCAAATGTGAGTTTTGCTTGAAGGAAGTCAGATTCCTCGGACATGTTATATCAGGAGAAGGTATAATAGTATACCCCTCCAAGGTACAATCTGTCACCGAATGGATGGCACCCACCTCAGAGGGAGAGATACGCGGTTTCCTTGGACTCACAGGATATTACCAGAGATTCGTTGAGAATTTTTCCAAGATTGTGAAGCCCATGACGGAGTTATTAAAGAAGGACACCAAGTTCAAATGGATAGAGGATTGTGAGGCCTGTTTTCAGGAATTGAAGAAACATTTGGTTACAGCCCCAGTACTAATTCTTCCGTATATAGGCAAGGATTTCCAAGTATATTGCAACGCTTCACGACAGGGGCTTGGAGGCGTTCTTATGCAAGAAGGAAGAGTTGTTTCATATGCCTCACGTCAGCTTCGACCTCATGAGTTGAATTATGCCATGCATGATTTGGATTTAGCATCCATAGTGCATGCACTCAAGACCTGGAGACATTTTCTTATCGGAAATCGTTGTGATGTTTACACGGATCATAAAAGTTTGAAGTACATTTTCACGCAGAAGGAGTTGAACCTCAGGCAGAGGAGATGGGTTGGAGCTCATAAAGGATTATGACATGAAACTACATTATCACCCAAGAAAGGCCCATGTTGTGGGAGATGCTTTGAGCCACAAGGGTAATGTAAATACTCTCATAACCGGAGGATTACCTCAGGAGTTAGCCGATGATCTCCGAGAACTTCGCTTGGAGATAGTTCCAAGATGTTTTGTTACAGCGTTGGAAGTTCATTCCACTTTGTTGGGGAAAATCTGATAAGCCCAGAAGATTGATAAGGAAATTGCAGAGATAAAAGAAAAGATGAGTAAAGGAAAGGCCAAAGCTTTTCATGAGGATGAACATGGAACTTTATGGTTTGAAGATCGCATCTATGTGCCCAATGACCCAGAGATCAGGAAGTTAATTCTTCAGGAGGCTCATGATGCGCCTTACTCGATTCACCCAGGCAACACTAAGATGTATCTGGATTTGAAGGAATGTTTTTGGTGGACAGGTATGAAGAATGATATTG
>NW_021190864.1:0-1726 GCF_002162155.2 Triticum dicoccoides | reverse complement strand
GGCCGGAGGAGGAGGGTGGTGGAGGAGGGAGGAGGGGGCAGATGGAGAAGGAGGGAGGAGGGGAGGAGGGAGGAGGAGGGAGAAGGGAGTACCTCAGTGGACGTGAGGCACAAGATCTCTAGCGGCAGGGGAGAGAGTACTGAGGGAGAGCGAGACTGAGGGGGTCTACGTCGCGCGGGGACGATAAGGTAGGGATAGTAGTAGTGCATGTCGAAGAAAAGCGCTACTACTACGGAGAATATCAGTAGCGCGCTATCTAGATACGCGCTGCTACTAAGTGGGGCTAGCCATTATGCCCAGTTCAAACTTAGCAGCAGCGCATTTTGCTAAAAAGGTTGCTGCTGAAAGGATAGCAGTAGTGCGTCTTACTGACATGCGCTAGTACTAAGTAGCAGTAGCGCCTCATTTTACCCAGCGCTACTGCTAAGATTCTGTGTATAAGCTTTTCCCTAGTAGTGTATTACGGAACGAGTAAAGAGACTTGCCGGTAACGATATTGAACTAGGTATGAAGATACCGATGATCGAATCTCGGGCAAGTAACATATTTATGGACAAAGGGAATTGCATATGTTGTCATAAGGTTCGACTGATAAAGATCTTCATAGAATATGTAGGAGCCAATATGGGCATCCAGATTCCATTATTGGTTATTGTGTGGAGGGGTGTCTCGGTCATGTCTATATACTTCTCGAACCCGTAGTGTCCGCACGCTTAACGTTCGTTGACGATATAGTGTTATATGAGTTATATGATTTGGTGACCGAATGTTGTTCGGAGTCCCGGATGAGATCACAGACACGACGAGGAGTCTCGAAATGGTCAAGAGGTAAATATTAATATATATGACGATGGTATTCGGACACCATAAGTGTTTCATAATGCACCGGATAGTCATCGGGTCACCGAAAGGGGTTCCGGACACCCCCTGTAGGTTTATTGGCTCTAATGGGCCAGGGGGGACGGACCGGCCTACAGGGGGCTGGTGCACCCCTCTCCCTGGCCGGCCGGCCATAGGGAAGGAAAAGGGGGAGGGCTAGCACCTCCTGCCTTCCCCTTCTCATGGGAGAAAGGAAGGGGGGCGCCTCCCTCCCCTGCCTTTCCCCCGCACCTAAACATGGAAGGGGGCGCGGCTTGGTGCAGGACCCCAAGTGGGATTCGGCCCCACTTGGGGCGCCTCCAGGCTGCCTCCTGCCTCCCCCACCTATATATATGTGGGAAGGGGGCGCCTAGCACAAGCAGAACAATTGTTTAGCCGTGTGCGGCGCCCCCTCCACCGTTTACACCCTCGGTCATATTTTCGTAGTGCTTAGGTGAAGCCCTGCGGAGATCACTTCATGATCACCGTCACCACGCCGTCGTGCTGCCAGAACTCATCCACTACCTCACCATTTTGCTGGATCAAGAAGGCGGAGGACGTCACCGAGCTGAACGTGTATAGAGCGCAGAGGTGGCGTACATTCGGTACTTGATCGGTTGGAGCGCGAAGAAGTTAAACTACATCAATTGCATTAACAAACGCTTCCACTTACAGTCTAATGGGTACATAGACACACTCTCCCCTCTCGTTGCTATGCATCTCCATGGATAGATCTTGCATGTGTCTATAATTTTTTTTGTTTTCCATGCAACGTTTTCTAATAGCTAGTGGCATCATGAGCCAGGTCTATGCATAGATGATATGCACGAGTAAAATACAAAGAGTTATGGGCGGTGATAGTCATACT
>NW_021190863.1:0-840 GCF_002162155.2 Triticum dicoccoides | reverse complement strand
GCACGACATGGCTGACCGACCACCCCGTGGTCGTGACAGAGAGGCATCCAGGCCCCCAGCCAAGACCGTACCCCGGCATCGCTCCAAAAGTACGAAGCCAAGAGGGAACGCGCCGGACTTGCGAGACATATTGGAGGACAAGGCAAGACAATCCAGATCCATCTACGGATCACGTGGGCGCCCTACGACCCACGACGAATACCGTCGCACCGGACATAACAACCCCGGCCGGGCCGAACACAGCAGACAGCGCTCTCTCGAGCTGCGTCACGATATCTCCCAATTCAGGGGCGCCGCACACCCTCTATGCTTCACTGACGAAGTTATGGATCATCAGATCCCCGAAGGGTTTAAACCCGTAAACATCGAATCTTACGATGGCACAACAGACCCCGCGGTCTGGATCGAAGACTATCTTCTCCACATTCACATGGCCCGCGGTGATGATCTCCATGCCATCAAGTACCTCCCACTCAAGCTTAAAGGACCAGCTCGGCATTGGCTAAACAGCTTGCCTGCAGAATCAATTGGGTGCTGGGAAGACCTGGAAGCCGCATTCCTCGACAACTTCCAGGGCACGTATGTGCGACCACCAGACGCCGATGACCTAAGCCACATTATTCCACAGCCAAACGAATCGGCCAGGCAATTCTGGACACGGTTCTTGACAAAGAAAAACCAAATCGTCGACTGTCCGGATGCAGAGGCCCTTGCAGCCTTCAAACATAACATCCGGGACGAATGGCTAGCCCGGCACCTGGGACAGGAAAAGCCAAAATCCATGGCAGCCCTCACATCGCTAATGACCCGCTTTTGCGCGGGAGAGGACAGCTGGCTAGC
>NW_021190862.1:14181-17061 GCF_002162155.2 Triticum dicoccoides | reverse complement strand
AAAAAAAACATTATGCGAGCACATGATCGTGTTTTACCCGAGTGAGTCGCATCGTGTATTTTTCTAGACTCGAGTCCAGTTTTAATGGGCTATAAATTCTAGGCTTGTATTACTTGTTGGTCTCTCTAAAAATGATTTGTTACTTTTTCATTTTATTAAAATAACTTGTTCCTTTGTTAGGCATTCAGCTAGAAATTTATTTCACCGCTCCTTTTCTTTAA
Source organism: Triticum dicoccoides (assembly GCF_002162155.2). NCBI lineage: Eukaryota > Viridiplantae > Streptophyta > Magnoliopsida > Poales > Poaceae > Triticum > Triticum dicoccoides. The sequence continues at coordinate 16,840 of NW_021190862.1, read as the reverse complement.
AGAAAAAAATACAAATTAATCACTCCTATCACTATCACCGTACAACACAGCCGTGGAGTACATATCTGGTGATACGACCGAACATATGCTCCCCTGATCTAGGGCCATGTGGTACGTTGGATGTAGACTAGAGGGACAGAATTGATCGGTCTCACCTCCCATTCCCAAATTGCAAAGTACACCCTTAGTTTTTTTTTGCGAACACGCAAAAGCTTTGCGCGTCGATGTATTAGAAGAAGAGAAATGGAAGTACAAAGAGTCAGGCGGCTTGCCGCGGTTACAATCATCCCCACGGTAGCATATGGTGGGCAGACATTAACACCATGGGGCACCCAACAACGCCCTACATGCTAGAAGGTCCTACCTCCAGAAGTCCGACAACCCCCTCGCACCAGAGAGTTTCCATAGCTCAACCTCATCACTGATGCGACGATAAAGCTCTCTAGCAACGACCGCTGACCGCTCGAAGACACGACTATTACGCTCCCTCCATAGCAACCAGACGATGAGGAGGGCAAGCGAATCAAACCCCTTCCTCCGCTCCTTCGGGATCATCGCACGACTGGCTGTCCACCACTCTATGAGAGTTGCATCCATGCTGGGCACCAACTGGCCAAGGCCGCACCGTGCGAGGGCAGAGTGCCACACCTCCCTGGCAAACACACAGCCCAGTGCCAGGTGGTCTGCAGTCTCAGCCACCTGCTCGCATAATGGGCACATGACGTGGGACTGGAGGCCGTGTCGAAGGCGTCTGTCTGCCATCCAAATCCGACGCCTCATCGCTAGCCAGAAGTGAAGCTTGCACTTGGCCGGGGCCCAAGTCTTCCAAAGGGCCCGACCGCATGGGAACCTCTCTCGAGGCCAGCAAAGAACACCTGGTAAGCTGAGCTCGCAGAATATACCTCAGTCGGCGTCCACTTCCAAATTATGCGATCCGGAATCTCAGGGAGTAGGTGCACCTCAAGAAGCAAGTCCGTGAGCATCAAGAATTGAGTTAGCACTCTAACCGTCAACACCCCTGTGATGTCCCTGATCCAAGCGCGGTCCGCCAAGGCCTCATGAACTGTTCGCGTGCGCCGCGCACCGTCGTTCACCGCTAGGAATAGCTCTGAGGCCTCAAACTGAATGGAACGCCCGTGGAGCCAAAAATCCGTCCAAAAAAGAGCCTTTCTACCATCCCCCAACGTCACCTTGATGGACGAGTCAAAAATAGCCTGCACCTCAGGCTCCACGGCCGGCTGCAGGCCCGACCAACAGCAATCAGATGTGCGTTGCATCCATAGCCAGCGTGCCCGAAACGCATAGCCTAGTAGCTTAAGGTTTAGGACGCCCAAACCACCATACTCGAACGGCTTGCACACTTGCTCCCAAGCCACCAGACAATGGCCACCGCTGACGACGTCGGTCCCCTTCCAAAAGAAGGCACGAATCCTCTTCTCAAACCCATCGATCAGCCATACGGGCAGCTGCATCGCGATGGAGTGATACACGGGGACGGATGTTTTTTCTTTTGCTGGTCTCTTATATGTTTGTTTGGCCGATTTTTCTTTGGGATTTTTAAATTCTTTTCTAATTATTGCTTTAACATTTTTGAAAAGCATGAACACTTTTTTTTCAATTTCATGAACTTTTTCAGCCTTGCAACCGTTTTTCAAATCCTTGAACATTTTATTCAAGTTCGTGATTTGTTTTCAAATTTGTAAACCTTTCTCAAATTCCTAAATATTTTTTCAATTGGTGAACTTTTTTTTTCAATTTGTGAGCATTTTTTAAACGTGCGAACTTTTTTCAAATCCATAAACTTGCGTCAAGTTCATGGTATTCTTAAAATTTCAAGTACTTTATTGAACCCATGAACTTGTTTCGGAAAAGTCAGCGTGTTAATAGGCAATGTCAAAAGTAAGGTCATCGCTGAAGGTCGACGGTCGATCTAGTGAGCGAGACCGTGCCAGAGCGTGTTGTTTGGTCAGTCATAATCTGTTTTCAAATAGGAGAACATTTTTTTAATTCCTCATACATTTTTTAATATTATTACGTGTTCACTTTAATTTACGATTTTTAACAACGATGACCTTTGGAGTTCTCACATATACTAATTTTTTACTAGATTTTAGCATGTTTTTACTAGGTTTACCAGGCAATGGATTGAACCATCACTAATTTTTTGGTTCATAAAACATTTTCTTTCATTACCATCTACTCCATCCTTTTTACTACCAACAATTAGCGAGCAAGGCACATGTAGTAATTTGTTACTAGGTATTAGCATGTTTTACTTGGTTTAGGAGTCAACGGGTCGAACCACACATTATTCACTGATTGGTAATGTATTCTATCCATTACCATCTATACTATCTTTTTTACTACCATTATTAATTAGTGAGTTTAGAAGCGGGGCGTACGGGGACGACGTGGGTAAGATGGTAACCAGATTAAAGTCATTACTATTTTCTTCAACTAGATTTACCTTCAGTTAATTAGCGGAGGAGAAGCCTATTCCCATGGAGCGACCTGCCCGTCTAATTTGGACCAGCATGTAGGATTAGCTATTCTGCACGCTCGCTTAGTTTAGCGCCACCGATATATATTTATTTATATATTCTATAGACAATATAATTTTTTACTTATAGGTATTGCACACGATTTTTCGTAAATCATA
>NW_021190862.1:11719-13885 GCF_002162155.2 Triticum dicoccoides | reverse complement strand
GTATTTTGTTTCCTAAAAGTTCATAAACATTTTTGAAAGCATGAAAACGTTTATATACTGCATGCACGTTTTACTCAAAACGTGAATATTAAAATTATACAAATTTATATATTTTAATAAAAGTTTACATAATTAAGAAAACAATAATGTATGTAGTTTTAAATGGTTAAATATTTTATCACAAATGTCGCAGATGACCTCAGGTATGATCTTCAGATTTATTAGTATTTCCTGTTCCTGGGACAATTTACTGTTATTTATTGTTTTCAATATATTCAACGTTTCTAAAACTACTAAAATTTATGTGAACTTTTATAAATATTTTACATTGGTTAAATGTATTTAAATAAATATTTGTATAATTTTAAATTAACGTTTTTAATAAAATATTAATGCAATATATAGGTTTTTCATGCTTTTGGAAAATGCTTATGTACTTTTAGGAAAAAATATTTATGCTTCATGACAAATCATGTGCACATTTATAAGGAAAATATTATATTTTCTAAAGAATAGAAATGTGGCTTCAATATAAAAGAACCATTAGCCTATGTATAAGAAACAATCTTTGTCGGGGTGTTGGTTTGCACTATCGGGATAGGAGGTCGCTGGTTTGACTGTTGAATTTTTTTTCATTCGAAGTTTAGAGTTTTAATTTATGTTGTTAGGCCAAACTGGTATAGAAAATATTTATTCATAGAGAACTAAATGTTGTCAGGCCTGGTGGTTGATCACCAATTTGTAAAATATGTAGGTCCTTGGTTCGAACCCCTAAGGTGCACCTTTTTCATTTGTGTTCAAAAAGAATTAATTTACACTATTAGTACTGATCACAAATGAATAGGAAACTTGATCGGTTGATTTGGTAAGGCTTGCAGGATATACCTGCGGGTTTGAGGTTCAAAACCTAGTGGGTACAATTTTCTTATCAGTGCTATTTTTGACAGGTGGGCCACCCAGTGTTATTTTTGTGCGAAAAAAAACTGAAGTTTTTTTTTGCAAAAAGAGCAGGCCACACGCCCTGTCCCCATCGTCTGACAGCGGGCCTCATGCCAAGCTAAGACGCCTCGTCAGCGTCATGGATGTACAAAAACGAGTTTTGCATCGTATTTGCACCGCAAAGCCAAGTTTTTGCACCACTTTAATGTACACCACAACTTGTAGCACTAAACTGACCATTCATGCCAAGTTCTAGCACTAGCGATGTAATTGACTCATACTTATAAGATAAAGTAAGGTTGACAATCTACATAGTATATTGAAGAACTGGCAGTCAATATGCACTCAGCAAGTGCTTGGATTTTGTGTGTAAAGTAACATACTGGTATTCTTACACCTACATAGCTTTATTGCTGAAGGAGGAACTAGCTATTGCCATCTAGACTATGGACTATTGGAGAGCTGGGAAATCTGATCCATGTATGGCACATGAGGGGAAAGGTCGGTGAAAGATTAACCAAACCTAGATATCCACGTACCCCGGAAGCAACAGAATCTTGGAGACAACACTGTCGACTTCACCAAGGTTGTGATCAACAAAGTAATGTGGTAATCTAATCTATCACTTTAGGTGCTTGCATAATTCTTAACTTGCTCAAGTTTCAATGGTGGTGGATGGGTACATTGAGTTTTTATCAAAACAACTATCAAGTACGGCTTGATCAACTTGCAAGCAAATAATGCTATGCATCAGAGATGTATGCATCAATCTCACTATCCTTCTTCTACTATCTACGTACAGACAACCATGGCAATGTTCCTAAATCACATGCTCTTTAGAGAAAAGAAATTTGGTCAAAGATAGTGTCGGTGTACAAAAGTAGGGGCTCTGCTTTTGACCCTTTACTTGTGCATGGGCAGTCAGAGCCTCCCGCCACGGCCACGCATAACATGACAGGAAAGGGAAGCCGAAGAGAAGCCGAAGCCACAAGGAAAACAGAGCAACGACAAGAACCAAGGCCACGAAGATCAGATGGACGGAGCAGGTTTCCCCGGCAAGGACTCTTGCCGAGGGAGCCTCAGCGGCCCCGGCAAGACCCTTGCCGGGTGATCCCGCCCATACCGGCCGAGCGAGCCACCTTTGAGCCCACCAACGCTAGACAAATGCGTTGGGACAGGGCTCGGGAGGCACCTCCGTGGTGGCATGCAGATCTTTGTGAAGACATA
>NW_021190862.1:10463-11183 GCF_002162155.2 Triticum dicoccoides | reverse complement strand
CGCGCCACCTCAGCTGCCTGCCTGCCAACATGGCACCGCATGCATCACTGGCCAGGGCGCGTGTCGAAGCGAGGAGGAGCAGCGACGGACGGGACGGGCCTCGCTCCCGTCCCCAATAAAGCGAAGGGACACCTAAGCCTTGCATTAAATGCACTTTGTCCTGTAATACCAGCGATAAGCTCGCAACGCTGTAGCACTTTCCACCTCCTGTGTGCCACTGTGGCAGCCCCTTTCGCCTATAAAAGGAGGTCCATGGCGCACTGGAAAAGGATTCGGCTCTTTCGAACCTCGGAGCACCTAGAGCTAGTTCAAGAGCTCAAGAACACTAAATACATCCACCAAAGCAGGATCGTAGGGTTTTACGCATCTTTGCGGCCCGAACCTGGGTAAATCCCCCTTGTGTTGCCTACTAGTCCCGCTCTTCTCTGATCCCCGCGCCCCGCAACCGTAGAAGGGATCCCAGTGATCCCATAGGTGTCGTTTCCCACAGATAGATAGATCAGAATCATTCTCTTGAACAAGACGATGTTTTGGTAGCGAATAAATGTCTCTCAAATTCCCTTCCATATTGCTAATTACATGTAAATATTTATGGCCGACACATCAGCAACATCCATAGAGGAAAGATTTGCTTAATAGGTTAGTGTGTGCAAGAGTTGCTCAAAAGTTACAAATATGGACGATAAGTAGTAGTTTATGTTCATTTAAAGGTTGCAATCA
>NW_021190862.1:5975-8852 GCF_002162155.2 Triticum dicoccoides | reverse complement strand
CGCTACTACTACGTCTGTTAGTAGTAATGTGAGTGCTACCTGCGCTACTACTTCTAATTTCTTTTCCGCGCTACTACTACGTCTGTTAGTAGTAATGTGAGTGCTACCTGCGCTACTACTTCTAATTTCAAAAAGAAAAAATTCTCGATCCCGTGTGTACTATCAATGTCAACAATGGTTCGATCCAGCACGGGCGGGGGTCGCCGGAGGTGCGGAAGGGCAGCGGTAGACCAGATCCAGCGACGACTGCTGTAGAGGGCCCGGATCCATGGCCGACCAAGGCAGCGAGCTCCTCTTCGCAACCAAGGCAGCGAGCTCCTGGTCTTCCATGGCGACGACCTGCACGAGCAAGGACATGGGAGGTTGAGTCAAACCAGAGGGAGAGAGAGAAAAATAAAAACGAGGGAGATAGGAAGGAGATGGAGGTAGCAGCGGGGTTGGTCGCCGGTGGTGAGGTGCTCCATTGTGGTGGCATAGAGGCGAGGGGGAAGACGGGTGTCGGTGTCAAAACCGGCGGATCTCGGGTAGGGGGTCCCGAACTGTGCATCTAGGCGGATGGTAACAGGAGACAAGGGACACAATGTTTTTACCCAGGTTCGGGCCCTCTCGATGGAGGTAAAACCCTACGTCCTGCTTGATTAATATTGATGATATGGGTAGTACAAGAGTAGATCTACCACGAGATCAAGGAGGCTAAACCCCAGAAGCTAGCCTATGGTATGATTGTTGTAATGTATGTTGTCCTACGGACTAAAGCCCTCCGGTTTATATAGACACCGGAGAGGCTAGGGTTACACAGAGTCGGTTACAATGGTAGGAGATCTACATATCCGTATTGCCAAGCTTGCCTTCCATGCCAAGGAAAGTACCTTTCGGATACGAGCCGGAGTCTTCAATCTTCTATCTTCGTGGTCTTGGAGTCCGGCGGATAATGATAGTCCGGCTGTCCGGACACCCCCTAGTCCAGGACTCCCTCAGTAGCCCCTGAACCAGTCTTCAATGACAATAAGTCCGGCGTGCATAATGTTCGGCATTGCAAGGCGGGTTCCTCCCTTGAATAATCCAGAGAAGATCATGAACACCAGGATAGTGTCCGGCTCTGCAAAAATAATTTCCACATTCCACCGTAGAGAGAATAAAACATATACACTGACTCAATCTGCTGACGTATTATGCGGCGTGACATCACACCGCTACCAAGCCCTTGTTTGAATCGTTTTTTACTATTCCACCTCAGCACGTTTAGCGAAGCGGTTTCCTTGGCACGTCTTGTCGAAGCAGAGATCGTGTTCCCCTTATTCCGGGATTCTCATCAATACGGACGTGGGTAACCCAACCGCGCCATTGATGGTGGCGCTTGGGAGATAAGCGAGTTTTACCAGGCTGGTGGGGGACGCATAGTTTTGTCCGCCTATATATAAGGGATAAGGATTCACCTTCTCACCTACGCCTTCTTCCTCCTTTGCTTATCCATCTCCGCGCACTCAAGCTCCATCGCCCAAGCTTGCGCATCTCGCCTCGACCTCCTCCGAATATGTCCGGAGCGGGAGGTAAATGGTTAGCCTCCACCGCCAAGGAGGAGGACATCACCAAGTTGCGCGACGCCGGATACCTTTCCAGCGATATCACGCATCGGCTGCCCGACGAGGGGCAGCTCATCCCCACCCCTGAGCCTCATGAGAGGGTCGTCTTCCTCCCCCACTTCCTCCGTGGACTAGGCTTTCCGCTCCATCCATTCGTCCGGGGGATCATGTTTTACTACGGCCTGGATTTCCACGATCTGGCGCCGAACTTCATCCTCAACATCTCGGCGTTTATCGTCGTGTGCGAGGCCTTCCTCTGCATCCAGCCCCACTTCGGCCTGTGGCTCAAGACCTTCAATGTCAAGCCGAAGGTTGTAAAGGGCACGCAAGCGGAATGCGGAGGCGCCATGTTGGGCAAATTGCCCAACGTCCCCTGGCTAGAAGGGACTTTCGTGGATTCCGTCAAGGGGTGGCAATCGGGGTGGTTCTACATCACCGAGCCGCGCAAGCCCACATGGGCGGCGGCCCCCGAGTTTAGATCTGGAATCCCCACGCAGCTCACCTCCTGGAAAGAGAAGGGCTTGCAGTGGGGCAGTCCGGTGGAGGTGACGGGACTCCGAGCCTGCATCAAGAAGATGGTGAGCAATAGGCTCCGGCTCGTCGACGTGGTCCAAGTCATGCTCCTCCGGCGGATTCTCCCATGCCAAGAACGGGCATTCACTTTGTGGGAGTTCAATCCGGAACAACACTAGGCGCTAAGCGGGCTCTTCGATACAACATACGAAGGCGCCTGGAGAGTGTTGTTCAAGGGCGCCGAAGCCCCCGCATCCGAGACGGAAGATCGCGGATTCAGCGCACAGTGTCCAACTGACGCGGTAAGTGATTCAACCCCATTACGGGACACTTGTGATAATTAAATTAGTTTTTAGTGGGATTTCATTCTGCCACTTCCTTTGACAGGAATGGATGGAGAAGGCCAATCTGCTTATCAGCCCGGCTCCCATGCCAGAAGACCCAGTGAACGCCCGCTTAACAGGGCTACTGGTTCCGGCACCGCACGTGGTGCCGGAGAAGAAGGCCAAGAAGGTGGCCACGGGGACTCGAAAGAGTTCTCGTAATCAGGCGTCTGACGACGACGAGGACTCCTCCCCCAAAGACGAGGAGGAGGAGTATTCTCTCCCAGAGGAGGGAGAGAAGAAGAGGAAGGCTTCCCCAATCGGGGAGGCCGAAGGGTCCAAGAGGGGGAGAACTATCCCCCCGGACAGTTTCGCCAACATTGACGTTGGCGAGGATGAGTGGCCTCCAAGGGCCAGGCGTCCGGCAGGATCGTAAGTATTCGGATCATTTATATGTC
>NW_021190862.1:3595-5084 GCF_002162155.2 Triticum dicoccoides | reverse complement strand
GGCGGAGTTCAAAGTGATGAAGAAGGATCTCGAGCGGTCCGAGCAAGAGCTCGGCCATGCCAAGAGGCAGCTCGAGGAAAAAGAAGGTGGGTGACACCTCTTTGAATAAGTACCTTACAGAAAAGGGTTTTGGTTGCAAATAAAATTAACAAGGATAATATGTGTATTGCAGGGGCCACTAACGAGGTGGCAGCCCTGAAGGATGCTGTGTCCGCGGCCGAACGCAGTGCGGCCGCGGAACGGGCTGAGCGAGAGAAGCAAGAGGCACGGTGGCGGAAGTTCGGCAAGAGCTCCAAGCTCTCATGGAAAAGCATGAGAGTTTGGAGCATGACTCCAAGACTCGAGAGTCCGAGCTTGCCTCGGCTCTCGAAAGTGCCAAGTCCGCCAAGGCCGAGGCCCAGAAGGCCCTTCAGGAGGTCGAGGACATAAAGAAGATAGCTGCGGGTAAGGCGTTTTTCATGCAAAGCAGGCATGTTAATGTGAATTACCGGATACTTACCCGAATTCGGAGCTCTCCAGGGGCGTTTGCAGATCTGCCGCGTAGTGCGTCTGATGCCGCCGCATACTATCGTGGCAAGGAGGGGAGCTCGACGGAGATGGTCTTCTGGTCTCAGTACGCTGAGGCCGGCCATCCGGTGCCCCCAAGCGACCAGCTGAAGCAGCTGGTCGAACTCCACAAGGTAGCTGATGAGGCCATGAAGGGTCTCATAGTCCGGCTGTGGCCTGGACAGGCCATGCCTGGGAGCTACTTTGGCCTCGTGCGGCGGCTGCTGGATGCATGCCCCAGGCTGGATGTAGTCAAGCGCTCCGCCTGTATTGAAGGCGCTCGTCGGGCCCTTGCCCGCATAAAGGTGCAATGGGGCAAACTGGATGCGGAGAAGCTTCTCACGGATCCGCCGCCGCCAGGCAAGGAGCATCGCACGCCGGAGCGGTATTATAAAGTTGTCCTGAAGGGAGCCTGCGATATTGCAGATGAGTGCCCCCGAGATGTAATCTTTGAGTGAACTCGCTGTGTATTTATCCTTTGCGCTGAAAACTTCGTTCATATGCGCCATGAGCAACGCTTGTTTAATTCAAAATATTACCTTCTGTGCGGCCGTTTATAAAATCTGAGAGATGGCAAGTCGTTGGCTTCAGCCCCCAAGCCGCGAGTGCTGGGGTGTTCGGGATAAACATGAGCACTCTTGTTCCCATTGTTGGGTCCATCGAGGGAGGCGCTCAACACAACGAACAAGGCAACCGGACTTATAATGCTTGAACACTCTCACTTAGCCATAGAATTCTATAATTTTAAATTTCGGCGAAGCCCCTGGTATTCGGAAGACTGAATCCGGGGCGCTATCCACGCCTTCATCGGACATTATCCGGAACTTCGCTCGAAGCGGCGTGAGTCTTTAAGGACCCGAAAAAACCTCTCGAACAGCGACCAGTCTCTCGCCTTATCATGCCAGTCAGTTTTAGCTTTCTCCACTGAGGCGTTAACCCGGCT
>NW_021190862.1:3021-3488 GCF_002162155.2 Triticum dicoccoides | reverse complement strand
AACCGGGGCGCAATCGCAGTGGTTCTCCCAGTGCCACCTTAGCCGACAGAACGGAACGTAAGGCACCAAAACGTGGGAGCCGGGCAAACCCAACTATTGACCCAAGACATGATTCGGAGCCGATTCATATAATGCTATAAGTTCGGGGTGCCGCACTTGTGAAAGTGTTCGGACTTTATCACACCATAAATTGGGGAACAGAAGCCCCTGGCGTATTCAGCCGTACCAAAATATACGGGTGCAAGATGTCATGTAATGAACATATACATAAAAGGTAATGCAATTGCAAATAAAAAGGTGCTGCATTATATATGAAAGAAAGTCTGCTAATAAAGCGGACCGATACAAATAGTGCGGTAAGCAAGGGATTTAGATTCAATAAACATGTCCCCCTCCAGGGATGAGCTGCAGACTTGGTGTATATAATCGAATTTAATGCTCGTAATTGAGACCACCTGAGAGTTCGT